>NC_056601.1:35398065-35400565 GCF_018340385.1 Cyprinus carpio | reverse complement strand
TCTATCTATAAATATATATATATATGAGGAATACCTTCAGTGCATGTACTGTAAATAAGAAATAACAAGAATTGTCCACAAAACTGGAAGACTTTCTGAATGTATACAAGTGATTTAGAAAGGAATATTTAAAAGATAAAAAAAGAATTATTCAGGAGAATGAATGAATTCACCTGGTGTGGCTGTTGGACGAGAGGCTCTCCCAGGGCTGGACACTGCAGCCGCTGACCGCAAACGCAGCTCCGCAGCTGCCATCCAGACGTGTCAGGAGATCTTTAGCAGCGATCTCTGCCGTCTTTCTGCTGTCGTGAGCTTTCTTCAGGATCTGTGTGATGCTCTCTTCACCCGCCTGCTCTCCTGCCATGATCATATAGCACAGTATTCACTAAATGATGTACCACACTTCTAATGTGTGTTCAGATCCACACACAGTATAATGCTATTTTCACCATTTCTCAGTGGGAAAATTCAGTGTAACTCTACAAGCAGATGTAAATATGGTAAAATATGTTAATCAGAGCTGAAAGCACCACACTATTAACTGAAAACATGGTCTAAATAGAACACTACACTTTGTAATTAATGTAAACATTTATGCAAAACTCTTTCCAAATGCAATTATAATGAAAAGGCAATAATCAAAGATAATATTTAGAAAAAAATGACTGTGACCGGTGAATTGTGTGGAGATTCTGTGAATCTTGACATGCTGGATTCTCACAGTTTTATTGAATAATTAATTTTTCATTTCTCCAGCAGCAGTGTGGATATGTGTTCAGATGTTCAGTGTGTGGAGAGAAACTAATTACACTAATAACTCAAGAGCCGTTAATGAAGCGCTGGAGAACCAGGATATTAAATGATGCTCAAAGCTCCTGAGGAGAACAGAGAGCATGAAGGAGGGACCACTGTATCTCTATAGTGCTTTATACAATACAGATTAATAGAAATAAACAGTAAATCATATTGTAAAATTGATGAAATATGAATGAAATTTAATATGAAGTCTGTATGTTCTGCATGTCTCTGCAAAGTTTTATCTTGGTTTAACTTGAAGAAATTGTGACAGAAATACAATAATATATAATACTGTAGTAGAAAAAGCAACAACAACAATATTAATATTGCATTTTTTTAAAGGAATGCTACACAATTTATCTTCCATGTTCTTCAATTTGAACAGTAAACCAGTTTTTGTTTGTTAAAATTTTTTAATAATAATTTAAAATAAATAAATGAATAAATTATTTTTACATTATAATTTGATTAAATTTCAAAAAATGTATTAAACTAGAAATAGTATATATAATATAATAGTAATAATATAATAATAAAATGTAATAATAATTGGCATTAAACAATAAATCCAGAAAAATTTAAACAGAAATTAAAACAAAAAATAAATTTCATAGGGTACTATTATTGTAAAAATATTAATGAATTATTAAATTGTTGAAGCTTTATGAATTCAATTGATTAAACATGCTTTTTGATAGCTACAACTTAATTAAACCATTACAACAGAATCCAGATTAATTTAAATCGAAAACACAGAATTTGGGGAAAATAAAACAGATTTTCTGAAAAAGGAAACATTTAATAGGGCTGTATTATTGTAAAAAGTTTCACAAATTATTAAATTGAAGAAGTTTCACATTTTTAATTTTTTTTGAATTTTTTTTAATTTTTTTAATTTTATTTAAGCATTTAAATGGGGATTATGTCACCAGTAAATTACATCAGAGGATAATGAACATGCAAATGTGTTGTTAAATTATTGAAATATTACCTTCAAATTTCAGTGGGCCAAGAAATTATTTAAGCTCAAATGGTTCAGCTGACAAAAAAGACTGGGAACTCCTGGGTTACAGCACTTATAACTATCTGTATATAAAACAACAGAAGTGTATGGGATGTCCTGATTCAGGTGTGTGTGTGTGTGTGTGTGTGTGTGTGTGTCTGTCTTACCCACAGCACTGACTCCAGCGGCTCTGAACTGACCCAAAACTAGACCCTGTTCACTCTCAGCCAGGGCCAGCAGCAGCTCATACGCCTCGATACACTGCTCACTGCACACACACACACACACACACGCACACACACGGTCATGAAAACACACTCCGGAGGAATGTGGAGGCCAGTGCAGATCCTTCATCAGCTTTGAAAAAATATTTAACGGGAAACAGAAGCCACAAACAGGCCCGGACGTGATGCTAGAATCAGCCTCCGATTATAACACAGGTACAAACAAACAAGCAGCAGTCTGAGTCTACCACACTGAGTCACAGAGTTCACGAGTCCTGGATCTTCTTCAGGGAGTCTGACTGCGTGACTTTACTGAGACAAAAACCTTCCGTTTCTACAGAAGCTGGAAAAGTCTAGTTATTTTTACAAATCACACACCAGCTTTAGTTATTATTGATAAAACTGAAACCATAAAAAACATCACTGTTACTTAAAAAAAATTAAATAAACTTTAACATAACTAAAATAAAATATA
>NC_056601.1:35305565-35393065 GCF_018340385.1 Cyprinus carpio | reverse complement strand
GTGAGTTGGGGGTTTTGGAAGATCTCCTGGATGTTGGGGAGTTCTTGAAGGGATTGGGCAGGTTTTTCAGCCACATTCGGACACCTGCGGAGACACGCGGACACAACACTAAACCAGCAGATCAGTGCGCTTCGACTCTTACAAACCCTGATACTCATATACATGTGTACATCTGCTTGATCTACTACACTGAATGTCCTGTATTAAACAGCCAGAGTCGTTATGTTCTGGTTAATCAGTGACCCGTTCACTTTAAAAACACAATGTACTGTAGTAATAGCTCTTATATGTGAGGTTTTCTAATCTGAACACATTCGAAGCATCTTTCTGTCTGTCTCACCCCGATGCTGCTGATTTCAGAGCCGAGGACGGATCTCTCCGCTGGCAGCGATTCTGAGCGCGTTTGCATCTTTCTGTCTGTCTCACCTTTCCACAACACCTGCCAGCATAACACATTACCACACACCACCATCACACGACACCACAAACACACACACACACTACACACAGCACCACATGCAGGGCACACACACCAAACACACACTACACACAAACACACACTAATGCTGATCTGGCACTCCGCGCACACACACACACACACACACACACACACAAACAAACATGGTTAAACATACAGGATGAGCATTATAAGTGCAGCCTTGTGTTAAAAACAATACTTCTGTTATTTTATATCAACATGCTTTTCTTCTGCAAACAAATAAGATACATTTTAACTTAAATTCTGACCCTCATTTCAAACAACAAAACTTAAGGTCTGGAGCTGTTAAACTCTACAATGAAACGACACGATGCATCACATAACAGAAGAGATTAAGGCTTATGATAAGAAATAAGAAAAATTAATTAATATAATATAATGATGTAAAATCTACTATCAATATTATGCTCTTGATCGAGACAAACATAATAAAATAAAATGGAAAAATAAAATAATAAACAAAAAAATGAAAATGACTAAAATAAAATAAAAATAAATATACTATTAAATGCATAAAAATAAAATAAAATCCCATAAAAATTATATTTGAATAAAATAAATATTTAAAAAAAAAAACTTTCAGCTGAAAAATATCAGACAAGGCAACATTTCTCATTTTAATTTAGTTTAAGTTGTACTAAAATAACTAAAACTGAAAAACATTTAAAAAAAAGTGAACAAATGAAAACCTGATTAAACCAAAAATATATTATACTGCAATAATAGATATAGACTTATAGAATAGATTAAAAAAAATAAAATAAAAAAATAAAATATATATATTTTTTATTTCAGCTAGTTTTTTAGTTTAGTTTTTATTTAAGTATAGCTAAAAATAATAATGAAAATAATAATAAAATAAATCAATGGCTTTAACAAGAGCTTTGAAGTACTTTGGCGACGGGGATGTCGTTGCTGCTGCTGCTGGTGCTGAGTTCTCCGGTGCTGGGGTTGATGGATCCGCCCGCCGGCGTCAGACGCCCAGGACTGGACGGAGCGCCGGGCTGAATGCTCTGGAGACGCGTCTGCAGCTCTCGCACCTGCAGGGACGGAAACACACCTGTCTGTCAAAACACCGGCCGGGACGCTTGAGTCTGTTTTTCCATCTTCAGAGTTCAGAGAACAGCTCCAGAGCTAAATCTAGACACTGAGGTCTGCTCAGAATCTGTCCTCATGTGGCTTCAGTTCAGTCTATATTACAGACAGCAGAAGCCACGATGATCACAGACCTATCATCCAATACATGAGGAAACACACACACACACACACACACACACACACAAACACACACACACACACACACACACACACACACTCTGAGTGCATTGAGATTCAGAAATTAAGCTTTTCTGAACCGCAGTGAAATAAATGTGCCTCAGAACTGATTGTCAAGGGCATTTTTGTCATGAACACACTTGTGTTTTTAGCGTGCAGTGCTCGGGTCAGCTGTCCCAGAGCAGCATCTGCGTGATGTTGGCAGCGATTGTGAATTTTTCAAGGCAAATCAAGCTTCTCCTGCCAGTGGAAAAGCTGCCAAAGGACAAATAAAGGACTGAATCCTGAGCGAATGCACCTCACACACACACACCGACACAACATCAGACCGAGCTCTCAATGCCTCTAGAGCTCTTAGGGTTGTTGTTTTTAGATGTGTTAGGTGAGTTGTTGTTTTTGACATGAGCATGATGTATGAGTTTTACAGATCACTCACAAAGTTACCATAGGGTTGTTATTATTTTATGCTCATGCTTTCATTTTTGTTCTTGTTTTTTATTTAATATGATATTAAATTGGAGTGGAGTCTCATTTTTTTTATAAAACATCATTTTATATAAAATAAAAATATTTCAGGTCAAATTTATAATAAAGGTCATTTTTTTTAAATATATTTTTTTATCTGAAAAAAAAAAATCATAAAAAAAAAAAAAAAAAAAAAAAAAAATTTCGTAAAAATAAAAATTAAAACAAACCTCAAAACATATATAGGTCACAAAGAAAAAAAAAAATTACCAAAAAAAAAATAAAATAAAACTTCAAAAATAAATCTCATTAAAACATCTAGAGGTCACATTTTAAAAAAAGGCACTGTCTCTAAAGTTCAAGTTACATTATGAGATTGGTATACACTTTTCTAACTTCAATAACATTTGAGCAAAATGACATAGTAACACAACCAACTGTGAAGTGTTCATGTAGTTCTTAGTTATAATGCACACCTTTTAGATTTTTGATATTTATGAAAAACAGCTGTCAAATCATATATAAATATGTCGTTTATTTCACTACTGAATGGGCTCAAACACAAAATATATCATAATTTAAAGCTCAATAGCATTTGAGGAGAATGACTTACAGTAACACAACCAGCTGTGTTCATATAGGTCTCTGTTATAATGCACACCTTTTAGATTTTTTGATATTTATGAAAATAAACTGAAAATTCATATCTACACTGTAAGAGTCCAGAGAATAGTACTGCACTGATTTGATTGATTTTGAGTTAAAAATTTTGTTATAATGCACACCTTTTAGAGGATATTTTTTTAATTTTTTTTAAATTATTTAATTTAATTAATTAATATTATATTATCTAGACTCTCTCTGTCAATAATTATCAAAAAAAAAAAAAAAAGTTAAACTTTGGCATTTGGACAACGATAAACCTAAAAAAAAAACCTAAAAAAAAAAAGAAAGGACATGGTGTTAATGTTTAATCTGTGTTGTGTTGATTTATGATTTATTTCTTTTTAATCATGCATGATTTATTTGAGATTGTTGGGGACAAAAATAACACTATAATAGTTATAAAGGTTAACCACAGTGTTGTATGAGACATTGCATGAAATTGTTTTGTAACCACTAAATGGCAGCGGAAGACCACTAATGGGCTCATTCAACTAACTATAACAGTACTGTTCATAGGTTTGATGGATTCATGCTTAAACATTATAAAATCAATATAATAACATTTAAAATCACATTGAGTCTAACTTTACCATTCTGTTCATACAGACACATCAGTTTTTTACAATTATGCCAGATTATGATTACAGTAAAATCTGAAAATGACATCTAAACTCTTAAAAAGAGAAGACTTGCAATAAGTATTGTGTC
The DNA here is from genome assembly GCF_018340385.1 of Cyprinus carpio. Classification (NCBI taxonomy): domain Eukaryota; kingdom Metazoa; phylum Chordata; class Actinopteri; order Cypriniformes; family Cyprinidae; genus Cyprinus; species Cyprinus carpio. The sequence goes on along the minus strand of NC_056601.1, from coordinate 35,389,452 downwards.
ATCTATCATTTATTTTAAATATCTATATCTGCAACAAAATGTGTGTGCATGTATGTCTGTGCATGTGTGTGTCTCTCTCTGTGCAGGTGTAAGCATGCTTACTGAGTATTAATATAACACTTTAAACATTTCATTTTTGTGTGTGTGTGTGTGTGTGCGAGCTTATTCTCCGTTTTGGATGTCTTTTACTGTTTTTACTGTTATAATATAATATATAATACTGCATTGCAATAACCAGAATCTTATCATAATCACAGAGAATGACAAGATTTACAAACAAGCTCAATGTTGACTGTGTGAACTGAATTGTGTGTATGGTTTATAATGAAAATGCAGCTCATTTTATTTGCTTTTTTGCGTGATAAACAATGCTTTTAATCAGTTGGGTTCTTAAAGCAAAATTGGTTGAGAAGCTCTGATGTGTTTGCAGTGAAACATCCCTCCATCAGCCATTCGAGCCATCAGCTCTTAACAAAGAGAGAAAACATCAATATTTAACTTAGCGGTTCAATGCTGTCCATCCTCGCGGCCTGCAATGGACGGCAGCGAGTGTGTAAGTGTTTGTCTGTGACTTAGATGGATGACGGCAGCATTAAAGCGACATACACACACACACACACACGCGGGTGTGTAAGTGTTTGTTTGTGGATTAGAATCAAACAAACCACTGCCACAAAGCCAGTAATTACGGTCGAGCGGCTGTGGCGTGTGAGTTTAAATATAGAGTGCTTCAGATCCAGATCATGATTAGAGTGGCCAGAAATCTGGTTTTAGGTGGGACAGTCCAGTTCTGAAATACCACATCTGCCTTCTGCCACAGGCTTGAGCCGGACACTCATGTGTCCTTTTAAGATCGCTATTTTACACTTTGTACAATGGTGTAAAATAAATAAATAAATAAATATATAAATGCTAATTGTTTCTTTAAGTTTGTACAATAAATAAATGCAAAAGTTATGTTCAGGTTTGAACAACGGTGTACAATAAATTATATATTTTTGCAAAAGTTATGTTCAGGTTTTGAACAACAGTGTATAAACTTAAATGCAAAAGTTATGTTATGTTTTTGTTAAATTTTTACAGTACAATTGTGTTTAATTAGTTAATTTTATTAAATTTATATTTTGAAATGTTGTGTTATGTTCAAGTTTGAACAATAACGTATAAATATAAATAAATAAATAAATAATGGCAATAGCGTATAAATAAATAACTAAATAAGAAAAGTAGTGTATTATAAATAAATAAATAAATAAATAAAATGCAAATGTTATGTTCAAGTTTGCACAATAGTGTATAAATAAATAATATTATATAAATATAAATATATATATAAAGCTAATGTTTTGTTCTAAGTTTTAAAAATAGTGCATAAATAAATAAATAAATAAATCCTTATGTTGTTTAAGTGTAAGCAATAGTGTATAATAAATAAATAAAGGCTAATATTATATAAATATTATATAAATAGTAATTAATTTAATAGTTTTAAATGTGATTTTGTTAAAAAGAATAATTTTTATAAATAAATATTATGGATGATGTTTATGGATTTGTTTCAGGATAGTTCAATGGTGTGTAACTAACAAGCAAATAAATAAATGTTATGTACAGTTAATAATTAAGTAATTTAGTTTAAATGTTTTGTTGAGTTTATCGTCACTTTCACTTACTTTCACTTTCATTTTAGACTTAATATTGTCAGTGTGGTGTTTTTTTCTTTATTTTACGAGCATTTGAACAGTTAGTGTGAGTGATTGAATTTGAATTTGATAAATTTCTTATAAATTCACAAATGCATACTAGTGTACTACTCTACTCTATGACAAAAATGACAAAAATAGTAAGAGTGTTATTCCAGCAAATCACTCGCTTAACTCCTGAATGAATCAGCCGTTTTGAACGAATCTGTTAAATGAGTGAATCAATGACTCTTTTATTAAGACAGTGACTCGTTGCCAACTACTGACAGTTTTAGTTTTATATCTAAAGTATCACTTCACAGTTCTATATTCAATCTATTTTATATTTAAAACATAAAATTTCATAACATGCAATTGTAACTGCAGTGTAAATGCATTCATGGCATCTCTGAGCTGCATTAAAGCGTCTGTATAAACACATCAGATGCAGCTTGTGTGCCACTTCTGCAGCGCAAATATGGATTTTATTGATACTGATTTGATTTGACTGGTATCAGTCCTACTGTGTTTTATTATTCAGACTGCATTTCTTGAGTAGATTTAAGAAGGTTTCAGTGATAATTTGTTTTATTATTTTTTTTGTGTTTCTTTTTTAGTGTCAAAAGCGGGGACGGTAAATTTAAAGGGGTATGTTTCGCTCTTTCCTGCACAGTGTTCTTCTTTCTGGTGTTACAGAAACAGCACACTAATGGTGATGGATCTATTTACGGAGCTTAAATAAGGAATGCCACTGTCCTCGGATCATTTGGAAAAACGCACAGCACAAACCTGTTTGGATCGATTAGTCTGCTGCTTTTAGACGCGGTCTGTAATCAGATCTGGAAGTCTGAAGCTGGTCAGCACACTAACATGATTAGCTCTGAAATGCATCGAGTGAAAAAGGCCAAAGGCTTTTATAGAAACAGCCGGGTCACTCAGACCTACGACATACAAACGGCCTGCGATTTATCTCTAATGAAATCTGTCTGTGCTCGTGGAATTGGTCTGATGCATCGTTTGCAGTTTCTGATGGGATCGGGTTTATTGTGATGCTGAGACCATCGAGACTCTCGACCTCGTTACTGTGTCTTTATGTGTCTCTGACATGAGACACAAATGTGCATGTAAAAGCAAACAATATTTATTTGAAAAGGATAACACTTTTCATTTTATTTTATTTGGTTAAGTGTCTTGATCAAGAGCTTAATAGTGATAGTAGATTTTATTTTATGCATTTTTTATTTTTTTTTTCATTTTATTTATTTAGGTTAAGTGCCTTGATCAAGAGCATTATAGCAGCAGTAATTTTAATTTGATAATTTTTTTCTTTTTTTAAATTAAGGATAAGAATTTTGATCAAGAGGATAAGAGTAAAAGTAGTTTTAATTGTATTTTTTGTTTTTTTTTTTTAGTATTTTTAAAATTTTTTTTTTTTTTTTTTTTTGGTTTTGTTTCTTGCTCAAGAGCATAATAGTGGTAGTAGATTTTATTTTATGTATTTTATTTTATTTTTTCATTTTATTTATTTAGGTTAAGTGCGTTTATCAAGAGCATTATAGCAGCAGTACATTTAATTTTATTATTTTTTCTTTTTATATTATTTAGGATAAGAATTTTGATCAAGAGGATAAGAGTAAAAGTTGTTTTTTTCTATTTTTTCATTTTAATTTTATTTAGAGTAAGTGTCTTGATCAAGAGCATAATAGTGATAGTAGATTTTATTTAATTTAATTTATTTTATTCAGGTTTAATGTGTTGATCAAGAGCAAAACAGTGATAGTTGATTTTATTTTATTTATTTATTTTTTAATTTTATTTATTTAAGTTAAGTGTGTTGATCAAGAGCATTATAGTACATTTAATTTTATTATTTTTTATTTAATTTAGAATATGAGTCTTGATCAAGGGGATAACAGTAAAAGTAGTTTTATTTATTTTTATTATTTTTTAAAACATTTATTCAGGTTAAATGTGCTGATCAAGAGCATAACAGTGATAGTATTTTTTTTTAAACTTTTTTAAAGAAAATCTAGAAAACAAAAATAAATATTACAGTTCAGTGTTTGATTTTAAGGATAAAATAAATACATTAACAATTTATACAACATATAAACATTTTACAGTAATGAGATTCTGGGGGGAAAAATGTTCTTCATCAACTGTACACACAATGAGTACAAATTAATTTGTACATTAAATTCTTAAATTAGGAAACAGAATGGAAAAGTTTGGTCTTAAATAAAATCCCACTGGATATTTCATCCTGTAAATATGATCATTCTGATTTGATGCCAGGATTGATCCATTCCTGTAGCTCAAACAGGTAGAATAATTATTGCTCTGGATAAAAAATATCTGCCAGAAATGTATTTGAGGAATAAATAATATTTAATTCTGAAGACTCTTACATCAGCCGGTGTGTGACTGACCTGACTGTGAACACCTGAATGTCATTAACATCAGTCGGGAATAAAACAGGAGCATCTGCGGCCCAGAAAGACCAGCAGCATCTCCCATAAGACTTTAATGACTTTCTCTTCTCACAGGAAGAGACTGAATCAGACCGTCTGACTTCCTGTGATCAGAAAGACCTGCAACTGAGCACAAAACACTCAAGATACAAGATACTTACACAAACTATTATATTTTTTTTTTTTTTTTTTTTTTTTTTTTTTATATTAAGCTTTTAAGGACCATTGCATTTTATTATTTTCATGACAATTAAACTCATCTAACCCCTAAAGTCTCATTACTGTATGTGTCCAGATGTTTTACGGTTGAGATTATTTGCAAATGATGATTATGATTAGATTCTCATTACTGTAATAGAGGAATTTATAGTAAATTAGTGTAATTTAATGCAATTTGTAATAAATGTTTTTAAAAAGTTTATTATAAAAATGTTTAAATCAGAATGAAATCTGCAAAAAAAAAAAAAAATAGTACCACAATGAATAAATAAATCAATGAATACAAGGTATTTCTACAAACTATATGTCATTATTCTCAATGATGAGTATGCGATTATCATGACTGCAATAGAGTAACTTATAGTACAGTTCAATGTAATTTATAGTAAATTTTAGTGTAAAAAAAAAACAACATAAAACAAAATGAACTTTTTAAAAAAAAAACAACATAAAACAATATATGAATATATGAAGGAAAATTATTATTCTCAACATAAATGCATTAAATGATTTGCATTAAAATAATAGCAAAACCAGTACCACAGTTAATTAATGATACAATAAATACTTTAACACTGATAAGAAATATAAAATTAATAGTGCCGTCAAACACTTAATCTCGATTAATCACATCCAAAATAAACGTTTTCGTTTACATAATTTATGTATGTGCACTGTGTATATTTATTATTTATATATAAATACACACATATATAGTGTATTTATTGTTATATATATATAGATAGATAGATATTTACATGTACATACATTTATATATATGTATATATTTTATAATGTACATAAATGTATTTAATATATAAACATAACATGTTTTTCTTAAATATATACATGCATGTGTTTGTATTTATATAAACATAATAAATATACAGAGTACACACACATATATTATGTAAATAAAACTTTTATTTTGGATGCGATTAATCGTTTGACAGCACTAACAATGAACACTTTAAGATAATAAAGTTATTAAAACTATGAAATGACAGATCTGGAAGAATTATACTCATATATTTAAACCCAGATTACCAGGAATATGGACAAAATCAATCAATCAGTTAATGAGCAGTTTGAAGCCCCTAAACCTAAACGATGAATCAGCAGTAATTAGCCGTAATGCTTGAGTTTGTGGCATGGTTTGCATGTTTACTGCGTGGTTTGAGGGTGGCGTGACTCACGCGTCTGCGCAGGCGGTCTCGCTCCTCTCGGATGCCGCTCACGGTGGCTTTGGTGCGGTTGAGATCCTCCTCTTTACTGCACAGCATCGCCGTCAGACTCTCGTTCTCCTCCCGGAGTCCGGCCAGCTCCTTCTCCCAGCGCACACGCTCCTCACACAGACTGGGGTAGAAGTCACGGCCCAGAGCGCCCTCGATCTCCTCCACCGTCTGCAAACACACAGCTTTCAGCCTCACATTTCAGTTTCAACTTTCTATTCATCCGTGAATCCTGAAAAATAAAATGCATCACAGTTTCCACAAAAATATCAGGCAGCACGACTGTTTTCAACATTAATAATAATCAAAAATGTTTCAAAAATCATCATATTAGAATGATTTCTGAAGATCATGTGACACTGAAGACTGGAGTAATGATGCTGAAAATACAGCTGCGCATCACAGAAATACATTACAGTTTAACAGAGATTCACACAGAAAACAGCTGTTTAAAAGTGTAATAATATTTTACATTTTATTTTGTATATTTATAAATAAACACAGCTTTGGTGAGCAGAAGAGACGTCTTTAAAAAAAAAACTGGGAATACTTTATTAAGACATTTTGTGATTTGAAGTCACAGATTATTTCAAACATGAATAGCTTTCATCCATTGCTCTTCAGCAAAGAACGAGTCACAACATTAAACAATAGTTTTCCAGATTTTCAAATCACAAGGTCTCTTCCTGTCCATGCTGACAGGTTTTTACCAAATCAAGCTGCAGAAGTCTCAAAGTGGGCTCTTCAGCAAAGAACTCCTTAAACAAGGTCTCAGCTTTCCGACAAATGCCTGTCATCACACATGATTTATTTATTTTGACCTCTTTAATGTGTCGTGAGAGATCACTGAAATGCCTCAGTTAAAGCAGCATCTGAACCTATCGTCTTTTCATATTTACTGAAAGCATGAAATAAACATGAATGAACATCATAGCGTATCTACTCTCCCTCAGATGGTGGGTTTGGCGTTATGATTGGTCAGATCGCCTGTCAATCAAGCTCTTTGCCAAAGCCAGCCAGTCAGACTGCAGTTTGTGGTTACTATATAGTGTCTGTGGGCTCCTGTACTGCATCTGTCCGGTGTTTTACCTTGATGGCCAGATCGCAGTGTTCGCTGGCGGAGGTCAGCTGCTCGATGTGTCTGTCCACCTCCGCCACGGACAGGCTGCATGTGCTCTTCTTGCGGCCGCAGAGGACGCTCTCCAGCCCCGTCAAAACCCGCTGCAGCTCCGAGTTCAGGTCACTGCAGTTATCTGGAAAAACACGCATCTCGGTCAACCTGGGAACTTCTCCAGCAGGAAACTGCACTCGCGTTCTATTTTAGCAGAGCCGTTTATTAACAAAGCACCAAAAATTCTAAGAATAACAGGAGAGCTAACGTCTCAACTTTTTCTCCAACACAGCAATGAGCTCAAAGGAGGGAGCAAACACAGACTTCTGCTGAAATCCTTTTAATCTGACACGTGTCTCATCTAAAGTTTCAGACGAGATCTCAGCAATGTCTCAGATTGCCACCAAGATACCGAAGTCAGAGATCTCAATATGAACTCAATTTACAGAAATTACTTTAATAATTTACATTAACCATACCTGAGAACTCCTGCCTAACCTGTAATAATATTATCCAAACCTGCTCATCCAGCGTCCAGCAGGCAAAGGAAATGGAAAAACCAGAGCTAAAGTAAATCAGAGCTCATATGAATCAATATGATCGCTCACATGAGCAGATTATTGATCCAGAGCTGTATTAATATTCACAACTGCAGGCAATGTGCCGTCATACATTAACCATAAAAACACTTGTGGGAAAACACTGGATGAGCTTCACATTGAGCCTCCAGAATCTTTAATGGCATTATTGTGAAGTTTAGTTTTGTATGAAGTCAACGACACAGTCTACACTCACGGAAACTGCTTTGTTAAAAATAAAACAAATAAAATATTTTTTTACTAGTGGGCGCAGGACACTATAGTTAATTTATGTAAGTGAGGATAGCAAAATAAAGTAAACTGTGACATATTATACCCAAAACGTCAACCAGTAAAATTTGGGACCACAGATGATTCAGACACTTTGAGCTGAGTGTGTTTTGCTGAAGTGTTTTTTTTTTAATTGCTAATGTGATCTTCTCACACCACAGACTGAACAAAATTAACCATTTCTTGGTAATTGTTTGAGCTAAATTGGTTTTATCTAATTGTGTTCTTAATTTTAACAGCTGACAACTGAATTCATTACATACCTTTCTATCAAAGTTATCTGACATCATCAAGATGAATTTGTTTTGAATCGTTAATTTTAATTTTTTTTTAACATTTTCTATATTATTTTGTTTAAACTGTGATGATGTGAGAAATGTTGAAGGTGTCTGAATAAATTTTGGTTTGACTCTATATATTTTCATAAATATACATTATGCATACATTTTATATATTTTTGATTAATGTATTAAAATGTTTAATTTTATAAATTATGATAAGGGTTATTTTCAAACTAAAGCTAAAAACATAAAAAAATTATTTGGTTGGTTTAAAAATAAAAAAAAAAATAAAAATAAAAAAATTTCAGCTATTTGAACTAAAACTTAAAACTTCACAAAGACTACATAAATAAATAAAATAATAAAAATGACAAAAGAACCCAAAACAAAATTACTAAAACTTGAACTAAAATTAAATGGAAACCAAATATAAATAATAAAATCTAATTAAAAAAAATCACTAAAACTATAATAGTTTATCAGTGATGCTAAAAGTCTGAATACAACATTGCAATTTAAAAGTCAATTTCCACTATTTCCACTTTTGTAATGCAAAGCTCTTTTAATCATGGCAAAAAAAAAAGCCTATAGAATCTGAATCTGTCATTTCCTTTCACAGACGGGAGTGATGCATGCTGGGAATGCTCGTAATGAAAAACGCCATTAGACTGAAGGGACAATGACTGCTGACGCCTTTAAAAGCTTTTGTGTGGAGCGTATCGACTCGATCGAGTGGAAAAACAAAAGAAAGCAGAGTGAAGACGACAATTACTCTCAGCAAAACAAGTCTGTCTGTCTCTTATTCAGGATACAAATAGCACAAAATACTACCATGATGCAAGTAATGAACATTTTGCAGTTCAAATGTGCTTCACTGTCATGTCAGAACTGTAATGTTTCCAAAAACAGGCATGATGTTCAATAATTAAAATATAATTTTATTTAATGAATGGTTATTATGACATTATTTTCATTACATAATTATTTTATATTTAAATATATTATTCTACATTTGCATTATGATAACATTATTCGTAAGACAGACAGTATTATTTTATATTTACAAGTATTATTTGAAATTTTTCATTTACATTTATTATTTTACATCTGCACTATTACAACAATTTTCATGACATTACATATTTATTATTTTACATGTTCATTATGTAAATATATATATTATTGTAATGGCATTATTATATGTTATTTTTTATTTTACATTTGCATTATTATAACATCTGTACAGTAAGAGTTTTATTTTATATTTACATTCATTTTTTTAATTTTTAAATTACATTATTTTGCATTTAATTGTATTATTTACATTGACATGTATGATTTTACATTTGCATTATAACAATTAATCACATTTATATTGCATAATGTTCATTACTGTAATGTCAATATCTTTTTTTGCATTATAATAATGAACATTTTGCAGTTCAAATGTGCTTAACTCTCATGATGAAATAATGTCATAATAATATGCAATATTTCCAAAAAAGGCATCACATTCAAAAATTAAAATATACTTTCATTCTTTTGATGTTGCAAATGTAATACGGACATGTTCCTGACAGGCTGAGATTCTGTTCATCATAAATCATGTTTCCTATTTCCGGCAGGTTTCCTGTCTGTCAGTCTGTATTTCTGAGTTTGGATTTGGAAATATAATAATGCATCAGGTTTTTGACAGCTGCTCTTACCCATGTCTGCAGTGACCAGCATGGACTGGTTCTCAGACAGTGAGATGGACGCCTGGTCGGGGTCCTGATCAACGCTCCGGTCGTCCTCGTTAACTTCCTGCTGGCTGTGACTGAGATCGGAGCGAAGCTCAGAAAACTCATCTTCCTCCCTGAGAAACACACACGTTATGAGGAATGAGAAGAATCATGGCAGAAAGTGAGATGTTCTGTTGAGCCCATCAAAAACATACTGATTCAGTGTGAGCACCAATCTACGGAAGTGTGATTCCTACAAAGATAAAATAATAATAATAATAATAATAATAATAATGTTTTTTTCTCTTTTCCCAGACTTGAAACGTTAGGATGCTCACTCTCTGGTTCACTCAAATCCTTTTATAAGACTTGGGATCCATTTTTAGACAATATTAAATGCCTACCTTGAGCACCTGTAACTGGCAACATGTAATGATTGTCATCTGTTAGAAGGGATTTTTTTGTTGTTGTTGGGTTATTTACTTATATATTGGTTATTTATATCTATTTTATTTTATTTTTATTCTTTCTTTATTTAATTTACTGTTTTCCTGTTCATCTGAGTTAATATGAATGGGGGGGATTGTGGAAGGGATTAATAATGGACAATGTCTTAATTTTAATCTGTATTGTCACACAAAATACAAATAAAAAGATTTGAAGTAATGTTTTTTTTTCTAACAATTCAGACTTTTTTTCTAAATTCGGACTTTATTCTCGTAAATCTGGGTTTATTCTCGGAATTCGGACTTTACTCTCGGAATTCGGACTTGTTCTCGGAAATCTGGGTTTATTCTTGGAATTCTGACTTTTTTCTCGGAATTCAGACTTTTTTCTCGGAATTCGGACTTTATTCTCGGAATTCGGACTTTATTCTCGGAAATCTGGGTTTATTCTCGGAATTCTGACTTTATTCTCGGAATTCTGACTTGTTCTCGGAATTCGGACTTTATTCTCGGAATTCGGACTTTATTCTCGGAATTCGGACTTTATTCTCGGAATTCGGACTTTATTCTCGGAATTCGGACTTTATTCTCGGAATTCTCCGGTCTTGGAATTCTGACTTGTTCTTGGAATTGCTGAGTTTGTTTTCCCAGGCTACGTTTACACTAGTGGGTTTTCTTTTTAAAATGCATACTTTTTGCTACGGTTACGAGGGTCATTTACGCTACACCAGTGCTCTCGACCCTCGAAAACAGAGACTTTTGAAAATGCTGCAGACCCTGTTTTAGTTTGAAAACTCTGGGGTTGCATTTCAGTGTAAATGGAGCAAAACGAGACTCTTTGTTGTACCCATAGATATGCATTGGTAGATTCCTCTTTCGACTGATATATATATATCTATGGTTGTACATGCATTAATGGTCTCATGCTTATTGTTGCACCTGCATGTGTGCATGGAGATCGTTTCTGAAATGCAGTGAAAACGCCAGTGTAGATGAGGATCGTTTTCATTTTAAAATGCCATTTTAAAACAAAAACACACTAGTGTAAACAGCCTCAGAGTTCTGACTTTTTTCTCGGAATTTTAAGTTTATGTCTTGCAATTCAGACTTTTTTTTTTCAGATTCTCAGTTTACATCTCACAAGTCTGTTTTTTTGTTTTGTTTTGTTTTTTTGGTACCTCCTTGAAATAAAAAAATAAAGGTAATTGTGACTTTTTATTTCACAATTCAGACTTTTTCCCCCATGCACTTGTGAGTTTATATCTTAGAATTTGGTCTTCTCTTTTCAAAACTGCATGTTTTTTATAACTTGCAATTCTGACTTTTTTTTCTCAGAAGTGTGAATCTCGCTATTCTTAGCTTTCTTTATTTTTTTTATTTGTTTATATCTTGTTATTTCTCAGAATTGCAAGAAAAAAAGTCCCAATTATGTTATAAAATCCGCAAGTATAAATTCCATTCATGCAATTGTTTTTTTTTTTTCATCACGGAATAAAAAAAATATAGGTATTAAAAGGTATTTTTTTTATTCCATGGTGTAATACCTATTAGAAGATCTAAGCAAATAAATAAATTGCATTTAGTCACATTTCTATTTGAGATAATAAAAAGCTACAAAATTAGAAACAAATTTCCCTCTAAATACTGCATACAACAGCTATTTTATCAAATGATCAAACTACAGAGTTATGATTCAGGGACGAATATGAAAGTCAACAGAGGCCTGGAGTCATTTGGCATATTCTAATTTCCCTAACGAGGATGCAAAACCCAACCTGCTGCATACATATGAGGCATTTCTAATTAAACATTCCATGGATCTCATTCACATGCAGCTGGACACACGGTCACCAGTTCACCGCATCTCCATCACAACTCAGTATTCATGAGCTGGGGAACGAATCAAGCTATTGTCACGCAGTTCGTTTAGTAAGATGAACTCGATATCTTCAGAATAAATGATGAAAGGAGACACTCATCTCCTGCTGGGTTTCCAGGACAAATGACAAGATGAGTCACGCTTGAGTAACATTTACCCAGACGGAGATTTAAAGGAGCATTAAAGCAGCTGATCTCTGTCATTGAGCATGAGTTACAAAGCTTTAAATCAGAGTAAGAGGCTTTAGAGGGAAGCTTTCCTGTCAAGCTCTGCTCCACACCCTCGTCAGCTGCTTACACAGACAACACTTCAGCCAGCATTTACATTTGTGCATTTATCCAAAGCCACTTACAAAAGAGAAGCAAAGCAATTTGAGAACAACAATGTTTGTAATGCAATCCAGTTGGAAAATTATATTTTGCATAAAGAAAATTAAGCCATCAAGTTTTACATTTACTATTTTATGTTTGCATCATTATGGCATTATATTCATGACATTATTTTACATTTAATTTTATTATTTTACATTTGAATTATTATGATATTATTTTCATGACATTACTACTTTACATTTATATTTATTATTTTACATTTTCATTACTGACATTATTTGTCAGAATAATTTTATATTCACATTGTTGTACATTTGCATTATTATGACATTATTTTCAAGACGTTATTATTTTATATTTACTATTTAAAATTTTTATTAATTTGTCATCATTTTAACGACTATTATTTTACATTTATATTTATTATTTTACATTAGCATTACTGACATTATTCATAAGATAGCATTACTTCATATTTGCACTGTCATTATTTTCACGACAACATTATTTTACATTTTCATAATTTTGCCATTATTTTAACAACTATTATTTTACATTTCCATTACTATAACCCTACTTTCAATACATTGTTATTTTGCATTTACATTATTTTTAATGATTATTGTTTTAAATTTATTTTGATTATTTGATTTTTTTCATTATTTTCAAGCCATTATAATTTTACATTCATATTTATTGTATTATTATATATTTGCATTATTGTCATTATTTTCATGACATAATTTCACATCTATATGTATTATTTTACATTAGCATTATGATATATGTATTATTTTACATTAGCATTATGATACCCTTTCTTTCAAGACATTATTTATTTGCATTTAATTAAAAAATAAAATTGCATTATTATGACATTATTATTATACATTTACCTTTATTATGTCAATATTTTTATGACAAATATACATTTTTTCGCCTAATTCTCAGTAATGTAATAAAACACTAAACGGTTCATAAATCAGGGCAGTAATTCAGTAATGCCTTTAGTTAGACCTGTTTTTACATTAGCATTATGATACCCTTTCTTTCAAGACATTATTTATTTGCTATTATCAAACTCAGACGCATTACAGTAATCACAATCATGTGTATAAATGAGCTTGAATGCCATTAAAAACATAATAGTCCTAAAAATGGGCTTAATTATTATTATGCAAATTATAATTCTGTATTTCTTCATATTTGAGCTGAAGTTTTCTGCCTATGTGAAGCAGCTACAAGGTTTAGGAGCAGAAGTAGAGATGATCGGCGTGTCTCCGGTCAGATGCTGAAGGGTAAAACTCTCCCAGGAGCCTCAGCAAACAAGACCACCGCCGGCGCTGAAGACCAGACCGACCTCAGACAGCTGCGCTCACACACACACACACACACACACACACACACACACACACACACACACACACACACACACACACACACACACACACACACACACACACACTCTGTGTGCATGCTTACTGTACGTGTGCATGCTTATGTTCCTGCACTGTAAGCTGCTTTGGGTAAAGCATCTGCTAAAAGCATGAATGTAAATGTGTGGTCCAAACACAACTGTTCTCTGAGCGCTTGTGTGCAGCACATCATTTACTAATGTTTGTGTGTGTATTTTTATGAGTGTGTGTGCATGTGTGTGTGTTGGCTATGGTGATCTCTGTGAGGAACAAATGTCCGGCTGTGTCGACTAGAAAAGAAATGTGTGTTTACATTTTCCCAGCAGACTAAAATGAGCACTAATGATGAAGAACTAATGACTGGACGAGCAGGACTGAATATTGAGCTTTGTTTTAATAATCAGTATTTATTACACTCAAGTCAATTTATCTGTGCAGCGCTTTTCACAACACTCATCGTTTCAAAGCAGCTTCACTGAAAGTCGTACTGTCTGTAATGCTTTAGTGCTTTACTATAAAGAGCTGGGTGATATTATGACAAAACAGCGATGATCTGGATTCAGATGCAGCTATAGTGTATCTATAGAGTTGTGGAGCACATACATATATCAGTGTAGATTTGTGGAGTTAGTAAATTTTGTTTGTTTTGGAGTATTAATAGATGAAAATATCTATTAAGAGATTGACCCTGGAGCACAAAACCAGTCATGAGGGTCAGTTTTTCAAGATTGAGATATATATACTAAATAATCTCTCCATTGATGTATGGTTTGTTAGGAGGACAATATTTGTCTGAGATACAACTATTTGAAAATCTGGAATCTGAGGGAGCAAAAAAATCTAAATATTGAGAAAATCATCTTTAAATTTGTTCAAATGAATTTCTTAGCAATGCATATTACTATTCAAATATTAAGTTTTGATATATTTATGGGAGATGGTATACAAAATATCTTCATGGAACATGATCTTTACTTAATATCCTAATGATTTTTGGCAAAGAAAAATCAATAATCTGGAACATGATCTTTATTTTTTTTACTAATGTTTTTTGGTATTGCTGCAAATATACCCCAGAGACTTAAGACTGCTTCACTTTACTTAAAGCCTTTATATATGATGCATTATAAAAGTAGTCTTAATGCATTAATTGTGTCTTGTAATGCATGTTATAATACATTGTATGATCTCATACAATACATTATAATATGCATCTATTTCACTGTTACATCTTCAGAAAATATAATGCTGTAAAACACATAACAAACAAAAATTCTAAGTGTGATAATGCATTTTAACTTAGGTTACAGTTATTTATGAAAAATATAATGCATTATAACATAAAGGCTTTAAGTAAAGTGTTACCCAAAATATAAGTTGTAATTGTTATATTAAGAGATTAAAATATTTGGCAAGATATTGAAATATTTAGTAAAGTATTTAGTGAATTTAATTCTTTTTTTAATCATATAAATTTTTTATTTTTAATAATTTTTTTTATTTATTTATTGAATTTTTTTATTATTTTTTGTTTAGTTTATTTAAAATATTTTTTGTTGATTTAATATATTATTAATTTTTGATTCATTATTGAATTAAAATGTTGGTCAGTTGGCAGTAAAAATCATATTAGCCACCTCTAAGTAGTTTATACAGGCAGCTGCTAGAAATACACACATAATGCATTAGTGTGTGTGTGTGTGTGAGTGAGTGAGTGTGTGTGTGAGAGAAAGTGTGCATGCATGTGGTGTGTGTGTGTGTGTCTCTGTGAGTGTTTTGAGTTTGAGTGTGTGTGTGTGTGTGCATGCATGTGGTGTGTGGGTGTCTCTGTGGGTGTGTGTGTCTCTGTGAGTGTTTGAGTGTGTGAGTGCATGCATGTAGTGTGTGTGATGCATGTGGTGTCCGTGTGTGTGCGTCTGTGTCTGTGTGTGTGTGTGTGAGAGAGAGAGAGAGAGAATGTGTGCATGCATGTGGTGTGTGTGTGTGGGTGAGAGACCTGATGGTGGCTCCCTGCAGCAGGTCGATCTTCTTGTTGAGTTCAGCGATGATGCTGTGCAGCTCTGTAATTCGCTCCTCGTAGCGCAGTGTTGTTCTCTCCTGAAACTCCTCGTGCTCCCGCAGCAGATGAGACTCCTCACACTGCATGCACACACACACACACAACGGGACAGGGATTAATAATGCAAAGTTACACTGAGGAAAACTGCAAGGTGAGACAAATAAACACACATGCTGTGAACACACACACACACACACACACACACAAAAACACACACACAGGGTGAGAGATGCAACTCTCCATGAGACATGCAGAACACCTGCAAAAAAAACACACACACACACACACACACACACAGTATGAGTGAGAAAAATCATCATACAAACACACACATACAGACTTTAGATTATTTTAAAGGGTTCTTCTCACAGACTTTCCTTGTTTTTTGAACAGATTAATAATATTTTCTCTTTGATAACTCTAAACTCTCAAACAAACCTGCACATCATCAGATTTACAGACAAATGTATAGTCATTAATGTCCTCACAAGTCAATTGTCATGATATTTCACTATATTATTGAAGACATTTGACCATAAAACAAACCTCTACACACACACACACACACACACACACACACACACACACAACACCGTGAACAGACATGGTTCAGGACACACCCATATGTAGTGCTGAGCAGTGCTACTGTAACCTCAAATGATTCTGTGCTGTCTGCAAAACAGAAAAGCTGGGGACATACTAAGTTAGGGGTTTTGGTGCCTTGCTCACAAATACAGTACAAATACAAATTATGGGAGATTGTTTCATTTTGATAAAAATTTCAGAATTATGTAGTCAAAATTGCAATTAGAAGATTTTTTTTTTTTTTGTCCTATTTTAGTCAGAATCGTTTAAAGACGGTTTATCATCATTTCAACTTTTTATGGGTTAGGAGTCACAATTTTGACATTATTTTGACTTTTTATATCAATTTCACTTTTTAGGATAACCAGCAACTACTTCCCCACAATTAATAAATGAAGGAGCAGCTGTGTTTTTGTGAGTGACCTGAAACACTGCTGGTTTGTCCTCTATTAGCTACTTACAGCAAAACCATCAGTAAAAACAGTGCTCAACTCAATACTACTGAATTGACACAGAATTAAACTGCTCATCGAGACTAAACACACATTCAAAGTGAGTCCATCAAATGGATTGATCCCGAATAAATTAATCTGAGCGGCTCTGAATGCAGAGGGAATTAGATCCTATCTTCTGGCCGAGCAAGCGTTACGCGCCCTTCCTGCAGTGATCTGAGAGGAATGGCATGTTCTCCTGGCTGGAGTTACAGAGTCTGTGTGAGTCACACACACACACACACACACACACACACACACATACACGCACACACACACCCTCACACACGCACACACACACACTCACACACACACACACACACACACACACACACACACTCACACTCACACTCACACACACACACGCGCGCGCACTCACACACACACACACACACACACGCGCGCACTCACACACACACACTCACACACACACACACACACACACACACACCCAGACAGCACACGCACACACATACACCCACGCACACACACACACACACGCACACACATGCCTCACACGCACACACACACACACACACACACACACACACACACGCACACCACACACACACATACACACACACACAACGCACACACACACACACACACACACACCCACGCTCACACACACACCCACACACACACACCACACACACACACACACACACACCTCACACGCTCACACACCACACACACACACACACACACGCACACAATCCCCTCACACACACACACACACACACCCACGCACACACACAACACACACACACACACACACGCACACAAGCACACAAACACACACACCGCACAACACACACACACACCCACACACACAAACAAGCACAACACACACATCAGCACACACACACAAGCACACAAACACCACACACACACACACACACACAAACACACGCAACACACTCACACACACTCACACACGCACACAATCACACACACAAGCATGCACACACACGTAATTCACATATTATTATATATTTCAAATATAACTGCTATAACACGTACAAACTCACGCTTTTTTCAAAAACGCATGTACAATACGCATGCACACACACACCACACACACACACACGCACTCACTAAACACACAACACACGCACACATACACAGTAATTCACATTATTACATATTTCAAATATATTTACACAAATGTATGCAACTGCTATGAATGCTAAATATACAACATATATATATACTCAAAGTATTTTTTATATTATATATATATATATATATGATATATATATACATAATGTTTATATATAATTTAATATATTTATGTAACTTTTTATATATTTATATACATTATTATATATACATTTTCCCTCAATTAAATATAATAGCAAACACACATATAAAATTAGAAAATTATAATACATATATTGTATTATATAATAATTTTTATTATTTAAAATAGCAAAAACTAGTAAAAAGTAGTCTTCATCTCTCTCTTTATATTTAAAACAATTACGTAATATTTTTTTTCAATTTTTTTTGTTAATCAAAATAAAAAAGCTATAGTAAAAAATTACTTAAATGTTATATATATATATATATAATATACAGACACATATAAAAATGTAATATTTATGTATATATATATATATATTGTAGAATATCATTTTTTTCTTATATAGTTTTTATCTAATTAAAACAGGATGTTTTATTTATTTGTGTGTATTTTTATGTTTTTTAGAGAATCATGTCATTAGGTTAGTATATTTTTATATTTTGTTGTGTTGTATATGACGTGTCTACATCGAGTCTTTCACATCAGTCATTCATGAGTCTTGATTTCACTGAAGATGCAGCACATGCAGATGTTACACAGCAAGGCAGCTTTTGGATCAGAACTAGACAAAAGGCCGAGAACGGAGACGCCAAACGTAACTGAAGATCGGCTTGACAGCATGTGTTTTCACTTTTCACTTGGGTTTTGTCATTAAGCGGATGTGTCACGAATAACCAGTGCAACGCTGGTTCTCTGCTCTAATTTCTGGACGCCGACTGATGTTTATGGCTGCGTTTCAACAGTAATTCATGCTGGCAACAATACGTGCTTTGTTTCAGGAGAGGACTCGGGACGTGTGGGACTGCTTGATGAAAAGTGTTGCTTTTGGGAAAACACACAAGAGTGTGTTGAACACAATGAGAACGGACCCTCTTAACAGCACTTTCTGAAATAGGCTCCAGGTCAAAGGTCAAGAATCCTTCAGGTCGAGGTCAGAGGTCAAGACTTAGGGATGTGCCTTAGGCCGCATCTTTCAGGATTGTTCCTTTCACATTTTTTTAGTCTCAGCCATTCCTTCGTGAACACTACAAATATGCCTACACCTTTTAGACTTACTTCTAATTATTTTTCTAGATTGACCGATACAGATCTTAATGGCTGAAGCTGATAACTAGAGAACAGAGCAAATGATGGTCAATATAATGTTGATACTGTATATTCATAATAAATGTGTAATAAATATCAAACAGAAATTATCATTGGCAAAGGATGAATGAATGAACTAGACGTCGCCAGATTAAACCGATAATGATAACTAGGTTGGCACTGAGCAATAACTGATAACTGAATGAATGGATACTGAATGAAAACAAACATAAGCCTTCACAGCTGCTCCAGCAATGGAAAAACTACCGGCATGAATTTCTGATGATTTTGTTAATCGGTTATCGGTACCGATTAATCGGCAAAACCGATCAACTGTTTGACCACTAAAATGAAGTCACACAAGGTCAAAATTGTATTGTTGAGAGAAAAAAAACAGAGAAATTTATGAATTATAATATAATATACTATGTATACATACAAATTTACTTTTTTTTGTCTTATATGTAAATAATTATGACTTAACTTCTGCTTAACTGGAATAATCCTTTAAAAATGCTGATATACATGACTTACATTCCAGGTACACAATATTTCAATATGCATTTTAATTGGCAAACATGCTCATAAATTAATTAATGTTAAATGTACTAGTCATATTCATAACTTCTGTCATTCATCAAGGCACAAAACATTTTGTTAACAAACATGGTCTAAAAACCCTTTCCGCTTCCTGCTAAAACAACAACAGTACAAAATATGCATAGATAAAAAAAGAAAGAAAGAAAATACACGCCCTCTTTCCTAAACCCCGCCCCCAAAGTACAAATCAGATGCCAGCAAACTGAGCCTCTCAGATGATTGACAGGCAGAGAGTGTTTCTGATTGGCTGCTTTCCTGCCAACGCTTCTGTTTCAGCGCCTCAGGCTTCCACAGAGACGGGTTCCTGTTCCAGTGAGATCTGTCTGACAGCATCTGTAACACGGACTAGACTCGAATCTTTTAATTATCACCACTCAACGAGGTCTGAAGAATTGTGTCCAACAGTCATGTGATGCTGAGGGCGACAGATGGAGTCTGTCTCACCGCCGGGGATGATGGGAGACGGGCGGACCACGAGTGTCCAGATGTGCTTTTCATGCATGTACACCAGACAAATTAGCTGTCAGATTGAGAATTACACCTATGTGTCACAATTAATGCCTCGCAACCAATTACAGACATGTACCGATATGTGACCCGTGCTGGCAAAATGAGTTTTGACCTACATGCAAAAAAAAAAAAAAAAAAAATAGAAAAATGTCGAATTTGGTTGAATTTCAAGTTTTCATAAAAAAAATATTATTCATTAAAAGCCCTCGTCTAGCGACGCCAATGCTCAAAATACGTTTTCTGAGAGGAGTACCTTTATCTCTGCTCGATTCTCGTGCTGCCGCTGACTGATTTATGAATCGCGCACATCTGACTGACAGACTGTATGAATCGCACACATAACGCCACTTCTGCCAGCACTGACTGACAGAGCAAACATAATCTGTTATGTCTTAAGTCAACGTGCGGGGAACTGTTGGAGAAAACGTCTGATGTGTAACATATTAGATTTGTGCAGTACACTAATAAATAATAAAAATGAATATATATATATATATTATATATATATAAATAGAGAGACCAAAGCCATAGATCTGAACACCTACAACATGCTATCAACCACGTAGCGACCACCTATAACACCCTAGCAACTACACAAAAAAACAACACAAAACACCGTAGCAACTGCACAGCAACATCCAAGAATCACTGCTGACGAGTTCTGCATAGTCAAACACCACTCACATTTTTTTTTTAAATTTAATTGACTTCTTTATAACACAGCATTCAAAAATCAAACGTGATTTACAATGCATCAGATAATTTTTTCAACAGACGTGCCTTTGAGTAAAAACTCAACACTTCGATAAAAGCATGAAAGAGCTGCTAGACACAAATACTGATTAATATCAGCTGTTGTAGAAGTGTTAATTGGGGTCTCAACATTAGCGCGATAACCAGAGACGCCTGATTAATTAGCAATCAAATCCACACAGACGTGACGCTAATGACAGGAAACTGACTGTGAGATGCTCAAGTGATGGAAAACATGACATTTACACACTGAAGAGCAGCGATGACACGAAACAGGCTCAGGTTCACTGAAAACATGAAATCACACTGACTTTAATGCGTTACTGCTCTTATTGTGAATGATAGATATATATATATTTTAATTAAAATGAAAATATAAAAATATAAATTAATTCAAACTATAATTAAAAACTATTAATATAAACAAACAAACAAACAAACACTGACCATCACAAAAACGTACTTACTTTCCTTTAAAACTTCATGACTTCCCAATGTATTTGCATGTTCATGATTATCTGATGTCACTTGATCACATACTGTATTAAATCGTTTTATGTATTATGATGATTGTTGCTATTTTAAAATGATTTACAATCCCCCCCCACACACATTTAATGATGTTATTAATTATTAGCTATTTATTGACCCACAAACCACTTTTAGTGGCTTTAAGTGATGTCAAAAAAGTAGGGCTGTCAAATGATTAATCACGATTAATCACATCCAAAATAAAAGTTTTGTTTACATAATATATGTATGTGTACAGGGTATATTTATTATGTATATATAAATACACCACACACATAAATATATTTAGAAAATATTTACATGTATAACATTATATATTTATATTCTTATATGTTTTTATATATATAAAATATATTTAAATATAAACATAACAATTCTTCTTAAAATAATACATGCATGGTGGTGTATTATATATACTAATAAATATACACAGTAGAAACATATATTATGTAAACAAAACTTTTATTTTGGATGTGATTAATCGTGATTAACTTAATCATTTGACAGCCCTACAAAAGTGTTTTGTTATTAAATTGATTATATTTTAATTTTTAGTTTGAGATTGCAAATCAGATTTTTGTGATTAGTTTTCACAGTCAGACGTGGTTAATCTTTTGGAAAGGAAGTGGAGCTGATTGTGTTTTCTGGATGGGTAATTAAATAGGAGCTGATTGTGTTTTCTGGATGGATGCTGGTTTCTGGATGCACTGCAGAGATGGCATGCAGTGTTGTTGTGTGCAAAGTTCTTTTGTGTTTCTCTTCTCCAGCGCGTCTCTCTCTCTCTCTGTCTGCAGCAGCCGCTGGTTGAGCTCCACCACGTCACCCTTCAGAGACGCCAGCGCAGCCAGATGCATCTGCACACACACACACACACACACACACACACACACACACACACACACACACACACACACACACACACACACACACACACACCCACACCACACAAGCATGCATTAAACATAAACACACACACACACACACACATTAAAGCATGCATGGTGAGCTTGGACTTTATATAAACAACTACTTTTTCAGAAGTCTGCAATAATTATGTTTAATGTTTTTGATGCTCACCAAGGCTGCATTTATTTGATACTGCAAAATTGTGAAATACTATTTTAATTTAAAATAGCTGTTTTCTATGTTTCTTATTTCTGTGATCACAGTGTCACATGATCTTCAGAAATCATTCTAATATGATGATTTGCTGTTTAAGAAACATTTCTGATTATTATCAATGTTGAACACAGTTGTGCTGCACAATATTTTCGTGATAACAGACACTAAAGTACATTTAGCACTCAATCCACACTTTCATACCAAAGCAGCCAGAAAACGAGTATAAAATCACAAAGACGACGGGGAACAAACACACAGTCACATGCTGAGATCTGAAGAGATGAGGACAAATGCATTAGAAAATACAGCACTGTCTGCAAACATTAGGAGAACACTGACAGAGCGCTGTGAGAATGAAGACGGAGGAGTCACGCAGAGGAAGCGACTGCAGCAACAGTAATTCAGCCAATTAGAAATCCCATTCTAATGAGCGTGACCTCTGACCTCTATCATGACGAGTATGAACATCAGACAGCGACAGCATTCAACGAACATCAGCTGGAGTCTTTACAGAATCCATACGCCACCAAAATAACAATATCTGACTAATTTCTGTTTCTTTCCATCTTGATAAATTCAAAGTCATTATTGCCATATGCATATCTCCAAATACTATTAGAGCTGTGTTAATGGCAGATTTTTACCACCGCTGTGGTAATGGACCAACTATATTATTTATTATAATTTATATTATTTATATATATAAAATTTATATGTGAATGAATATACAAAAAATTTGCGTTTTACTTTTTTTCAGGATTCTTTGATGAATAAAAAGAGCATTTATTTAAAATAGAAATATTTTCTAACAATATAAACTACAGTTCAAAAGTTTGTGGTCAGTAAATTTTTATTCTTTCTTTTTTTTGAAAGAAATTAATACTTTTATTCAGGAAGGATGTTAATTTGTTAAGAAGTGATAGCAAAGATTTCTATTTTGAATAAATGTTGTTATTTTTAACTTTTTATTCATCAAAGAACTTCTGAAAAAAGTATCGGTTTCCAAAAAAATATAAGAATATTTGGCAGCACAATTGATAATTATTGATTCTTAATTGTTGATAATTCTAATAATAAATCAGCGTATTATCATGATTTCTGAAGGATAATGTGACACTTTATACTGGAGTAATGATGATGGAAATTCAGCTTTGCATCACAGAAATAAATTATATTTTAAAAGATATTAAAATAGAAACCGTTATTTTATATTTTAATAACATTTTGCAAGATTACTGTTTTTTTTCTTTTTTTGATCAAATAAATGCAGCATAAGAGACTTCTTTAAAAAAACATTACAAGTCTTCAAATTTTGACTGGTAGTGTATGCACATATAGTTACCTAAAAACATAAAAATACATATGTAAAATAAACATTAACTGAAAAAAATAAACGTTCCTAAAAAACAAAATGTATACAAAAAACTATAAAACAAATAACACAAACAGAACAAAACTACAAAAAGCCTAACCAGTAATTTGTCTTGTATTTTCCAACTGAATGAAACGCACATATCTTTAGAGGCCTAAAAACCAGCCGATATGTTTACTGTCGTTGCTCTCTGAGAATCTGCTTCCTGTAAGTGTTTCCTGTCCTTCATCCATGTCCTGAATCACTGTCCGCTCATGATTAAAGAAACACCTGGAAAATTCCTCCTGTGCGAAGCGTGACGCTGCGAGTGCAAATCAAACACAGCTGGAGCTTTAGTGCACCGCTGAATAATAAAAACAGCTCTGTCTAATAAAAAGACACTTACATACTCATGCCCAACCTTATAAAAACATTCATGGACTCACGCTTTAATAGAAAAGCATGGAAAATGTTAGGTGGAAAAAGCCCCATGTGAGAAGGGGTGTAATTTTATTGGTCAAAAGACACATTTGTACAGTAGTTATTCATCACTGAAGATGAAGATGCAGATGAAGATATACCACATCAGACGACAAAGTCATTTGGTGGCTAACAAACCAAATTAATGAAATAGGACTTGATTGATTGACTTTGCACATTTAAAACACCTTAAAGAACTACTCCAGGTTCAATACGAGTGTATCTATTGTACTGTAGCTGTAGCATTACATTAATACAGAAATGCACACACACAATGTGTTAACAGAAACACTGAAAATAGAAATTAATTTTTATTTAACGAGGAATATGTTCTAAATAGTACTAAAGGTTTGCTTAAAATCTGATTATCAATTTTTAATATTGTTTATAAATATAAATTGTTCACAGATAGTAGCAGGGATTTTTCAAATAGTAAACAAATACTAAATTATATTAACTTTAAAAATAATATGTAGTATTAAGTAGAATATTATTAGATGTTTAAATAGTAAAATTGCTAAATTAAATTAAGAATAAAATAATTTCATTTAATAGAGTTGCATATGTAAGTAGAATATTATTAGATGTTTAAATAGTAAAATTGCTAAATTAAACTAAGAATAAAAATAATCTAATTTAATACAGTTGCATATGTAAGTAGAATATTATTAGATGTTTAAATAGTAAAATTGCTAAATTAAACTAAGAATAAAATAATTACATTTAATACAGTTGCATATGTAAGTAGAATATTATTAGATGTTTAAATAGTAAAATTGCTAAATTAAACTAAGAATAAAAAAAATCTCATTTAATAAAGTTGCATATGTAAGTAGAATATTATTAGATGTTTAAATAGTACATGTTAAATCTGTAAAAAAAAGAGCATTATTTGTCTTTAATAAAGCTGGTAATCTTTAATGATGTCAGGAAGGCCAACATGACCTCAGACACAATAAAGTTATTTTGAGACGTTCATCATATCGAAGAGAGTGTCTCTTCTTGTATTCTGTATCTATGTTGTCTTATCAGTAAACGGGATTGGTTCATATAATGGGTTTGGTTCGTCTATTTGCTATAGGCAGGAGGAGGGGCTCGTTTAACAGCGGCTAATTGAATAGATTACTCCATGTGTTACCAATGACGCTATTCCCAGAAACTTCACTCAACTTTCCTCCAAGTTCTCCAGCAGAACATCACGTCCAAATATACATGAGCTGTTTTTGAGAGACTCTGGAGACGCTGATATTTATTACAAGAGAAATCCAAACAGCATATGCACATTCTTCTAATTTAAGACAGCTGCGTATACAAGTAAAGTACTGGATTTTCAAACACTACACAAATAATAAAATGACTGAAATATATTAACTATGAATTAAAAAAAGATTATTCTAATTCAACACAACTGCATATACAAGTAGAAAATTAGCAGATTTTCAAATACTACAGAAATAGTAAAATTACAAAATTGAATTAAGAATTGAATTACTACTTTTTTATTCTAAATCAATACAGTTGCATTTTCAACCACTTCAAATATTAAATTAAATTAACTAAGAATTTTATTTTTATATAATTTGTTTTATAGTTTTTTTTACAATATGTGGTTGTTTACAGTTTTGGGTAGATTTGCAGTGAAATATGAATAGTTGTTCACACACACATTTTATATTTTTATACAAAACCAGTCATAAGGGTCAATTTTTTTAAACCGATTTATACATCATCTGGAAGCTGAATAAATAATCTCTCCATTGATGTGTGGTTTGTTAGGAGGACAATATTTGTCTGAGATACAACTATTTGAAAATCTGGAATCTGAGGGAGCAAAAAAATCTAAAGATTGAGAAAAAATCACCTTTAAAGTTGTCCAAATTAAGTTCTTAGCAATGCATATTACTAATCAAAAATTAAGTTTTGATATATTTACAGTAGGAAATTTACCAAAATATCTTCATGGAACATGATCTTTACTTAATATCCCAGTTTATTTTTGAATATTGATTCTATTATTTTGACCCATAAAATGTATTTTTTATTATTGTTAGAGTTATTTACATTTAGATTTTTTTTTTTAATTTTGCATATGCTTTTATCCAAAAGGACTTACAAAAACATATTAATATAAGAGTATTTACATTTACACTATAACAAGTCTCAGTTAGCTTAACGCAGTACACGTAGCAAGGGCTTTTAAATAATATAATAAATAAAAAGAAAACAGATATAATAGAAAAAGAATAGAGCAAGCTAGTGTTAGAGGTCTTTTTTTGATTTTGTTAATTGTATAACAAATGATAAAAGAAAACAGAATAAAAAGATTTTAGAGATATTGTTGTATATATATAGTTATAGGGTAAGATTAGGATGGTAGTTATGTGTTTTTAGCCGATTCTTAAAGATGGCTAAGGGATTAGATGGTTGGTTTTATTTGTGTAGTTCATTCCTCCAGGAGGGAACATTTAATTTAAAAGTCCGTAAAAAGTGACTTTGTGCTTCTTTGGGATGAACAATCAAGCGATGTTCACTTGCAGAACGCAAGCTTCTAGAGGCGCATAAGTCTGAAGTAATGAATTTAGGTAAAGGGGTGCAGAGCCAGTGGAGCTTTTTGTATGCAAACATCAATGCCTTGAATTTTATGCGAGCAGCTATTGGTAGACAGTGCAAATTGATAAATAGAGGTGTGACGTGTATTCTTTTCGGCTCATGAAAAATTAATCTTGATGCCGCGTTCTGGATTTATTGTAAAGGTTTGATAGACTTACATGGAAGACCTGCCAAGAGAGCATTACAATAGTCCAGCCTGGACAGAGCAAGAGCTTGAACAAAGAGTTGTGCAGCATGTTCCGAAAGAAAGGTCCTGATCTTCTTAATGTTGAATAAAGCAATCTGCAGGACCGGACAGTTTTAGCAATGTGGTCTGAGAAAGTTAGCTGATCATCAATCATAACTCCAAGGTTTCTGGCTGTTGTTCTTGAAGGAGTTATGGTTGATGTGCCTAACTGGATGGTGAAATTGTGATGTAACGATGGGGTTGGCTGGAACCACAAGCAGTTCTGTCTTTGCAAGGTTGAGTTTAAGGTGATGGTCCTTCATCCATCAAGAAATGTCTGTTAGACAAGCTGAGATGCGAGCAGCTACCGTCGGATCATCAGGATGGAATGAGAGTAGAGCTGAGTGTCATCAGCATAGCAGTGGTATGAAAAGCCATGATTCTGAAAGACAGAACCTAGTGATGACATGTAGATAGAGAAGAGAAGTGTTCCAAGAACTGAGCCACCCCAGTAGTTAGATGTTGTGACTTGGACACCTCACCTCTACAAGACACATTGAAAGACATATCTGAAAGGTAAGATTCAAACCACTGGAGAGCGGTTCCTGAGATGCCCTTTGCCAAGTTGACAGAAGGATCTGGTGGTTAACCATGTCAAAAGCAGCGGACAGATCAAGCCAGGATAAGTATTGAAGATTTGGATTCTGCTCTTGCCAGTCTTAGGGCTTCAACAAGAGAGCAAGGCAGTCTCAGTTGAATGTCCACTTCTGAAGCCAGATTTGTTTGCTGTCAAGGAGGTTGTTCTGTGTGAGAAAGGTAGAGACTTGGTTGAACACAGCTCGTTCAAGTGTTTTTGCAATGAAAGGAAGAAGGGAAACTGGTCTGTAGTTTTCTAAAAGAGATGGGTTGAGGGTGGGTTTCTAGCGACATAAAACTGGTATAGTGTTTTGTTTTAGTTTTTTTGTGTTTTTTTTTTTCATATATATACACATGTATATGCAGCTGTATGGCATTAGAATTATATAAGTAAAATGATACATTTTCAAATTGGGCATTCGGCCAATCACAACGCGCTGGATAGCTGGCCAATCACAGCACACCTTGCTTTTCAGAGCGATAGGCCTTGTGAAAATCGACACGTTTCAGAAGGCGGGGCATAGAGGAGAAACAATAATGTACAGTATGTGGAAAATAATGTGTTTGTTTAACCGCATAAACACATTTCATTACACCAAATACAATAAATTATGTTCTTTTTAGCAGCACCATATGACCCCTTTAAATGATTTCAAATAAGTCTCTTCTGCTCACCAAGGCTGCATTTATTTGCCCCAAAATACAGTAAAACTGTAATATTGTGAAATATTTTTACACTTTCAAAATTTCTATGTGAATATCTGTTAAAATGTAATTTATTTCTGTGATGCGCAGCTGTATTTTCAGCATCATTACTCCAGTCTTCAGTGTCACATGATCTTCAGAAATCATTCTAATATGATGATTTGCTGCTTAAGAATCATTTCTGATTATTATCAATGTTGAAAACAGTTGTGCTGCACAATATTTTTGTGGAAACTGATACATTTTTTTTTTCAGGATTCACAGATGAATAGAAAGTTCAAAAGAACTGCATTTATTTGAAATAGAAATCCGCAGTAACATTATAAATGTCACTTTTGATCAATTTAATGCATCTTTGCTGAATATAAACTGACCCTAAAATTTTGAATGGTGGTGTAGATTATATAGATATGAATATAGTTGGTGATGATTGACTGAAATGCAAATAAACAGAGAAACACACACACACACACACACACACACACACACACACACACACACACCTACCTACACATGGGTGCCAACCTGCCAATATAAGATTTTACATAATGCATTAAATTTGGGAATGACTAACAAGCCGTTACATAATAAAAACAGCTACTTCAGGAAGCGGTTCAGTCGAGCTCTGCAGCTGCTGTTGGATCACGACGAATCACACACACACACACACACACACACACACACACACACACACACACACACACGATCCGCTCACCTCTGACTGTCACTGATATGACGTCTCTCTCTGGTGTGTGTCGCTGCTGCTAAACTTCAGACGAAACGCTCAAGTATCCGATCATCATCTGCACTTCTAGTCACGGTTCGTTCACATATGAATATTATAAAGTCTCGTATAGTGGACTACAGATACTCTGCGTCCTCTGCTTCCTTTGGATGTTTACGCTGGCCTTTCCTTCCTGTCAGGATAGGGAGGGACCGTCTCTGTGTGTGAGGCCTTTGTTATTCTCTGCTGTCTTATAAGTGTATATACACTAGTAGTCCAGAGATATGGGGTTAATAGCCAATGCCTAAATTGTAATACGAATTTACTCAGCATTAAATTGATCAAAAGTAACAGTAAAGATTTCCATTTCAAATAAATGCTGTTCTTTTGAACTTTCTATTCATCTTTGAATCCTAAAAATATAATATGTATCAGTTTCCACAAAAATATTGTGCAACTGTTTTCAACATTGATAATAATCAGAAAAGTTTCTTGAGCAGCAAATCATCATATTAGAATGATTTCTGAAGATCATGTGACACTGAAGACTGGAGTAATGATGCTGAAAATACAGCTGCACATCACAGAGATAAATTACGATTTAAAATATATTCAAATAGAAAAGAGCCATTTTAAATTGTAATAATATTTCACAGTTTTTACTTCATTATTGATCAAATAAATGCAGCCTTAAATCATAAAACACAAAATCCAGATAACATAAAACAGACAACACAGAATTCCAGAAAACACATTAACTACATTAAATTAAAATCTAATTAAACCATGGAAAACAAAAATTAAATTTGGGGAAAATAATACATTCCATAGGGCCTGATTTAATGCTGGAATTTTAACTTATTAAACTTAAGTTATTAACTTAATAATAAAAATTATAAGGCGCTATTATTGCTTAAATTTTAATAAATTATTAAAAGTTGACCAAATAATGGAAGCCTTGGTGAGCAGATGAGACTTCTTTCAAAAACATTACATAAATCTCTAACTGATAGCATATATAACTTAATAAAGACAAATAAATGTAAACAATATTTGCTGAAATCAATATTTTTTAATTGGCACGCAGGAACTACAACTTCCATCTATCAACTTCTGACAATCTCAAATTTACTCTAAAACAGGTTGATATATCAGTCTGTCACTAACACGGACCATAATACTACACTTCCTCAAAAACAGAAACAAATTGAATCACAAATTCAAAGCATCTAAATTGAAAGAATTTTAAATAATTGTTATTGCATTAGAAACAAACCTGATAAAGTCCAGTTCACAACAACAACAACAACATGGCAGAGACGGCTTATAAAGCATGACTTTCGTTCAGACTCGCAAACTTTCCCCCAAAGCACTGCAAAAATGTGAATCGTTCAAAGACTAAAATGTGGGCGATTCACTTTATTGGGTTGTGCGTTTTTAGCATCAGTAGCAGGATGAAGTTTTCAGGCTTGAGTTCCTGCAGCTATTAATGTGTAACTTCAGACCTCAAACACTCACGCTGAGGCTGAGGTCAAAGGTCATGACCCTAGGTCAACACGCTGGACATCAAAGATAACGTTTTTTAAGAGAAAAACAATTGTATGAGAGTTGTATAGTTCTAAGAAATATCAAACTTTCAGGAATCAATCAGGGAACTCTAAATTCAACAAACCAGAGCCATATGATTTCTAAAATGCAGAAATCATGGACAGAATCATAGAATCTAGTCATAAAAATGGAAGTTACAGTATAATGTAGAATTTCTGTGGGAAAAAAATTCATAGGGCCCTATTATTGTTAACGTAAATAAATTAGACATGCTTTTTAATTATTAAAATTGTATTAACCCATTAAAATGGAATTTTAATGAATTAATAAAAAGAACAGATTTTTTATTAAAATTCAATTAAACAATTAAATTCCAATCCAGAAAAATAAAATAAAACAGGAAACACAGAATCTGGGGAAAAACAAAACTTTTACAATTATGGTTTAAACTGTAGAAATGGTATTTAATGATTAAACTGTTAAAGCTTTATGAATTCAATTGATCAGACATGCCTGTTTATTAAAGGTTTATTAAACTATTCAAATTGAATCCAGAAAAATTTAAACACAAAACACAGAATCTTTGAGGAGGAAACAAACAAAATTGAATCCAGAAAAATTAAAACACAAAACACAGAATCTTTGAGGAGGAAACAAACAATCAAACATATAAATAAATTCAGGGGAAAAAAAATCAAATAAATTCAGAAATTCAAGAAATAGTGCCCTATTACTTATACATTTTTAAATGATTAAATTGTTAAAGCTTTATGAATTAAATCGATTACACATGCTGTTACACATGCAATTACTAAAATTGAAATAAACCTTTAAAATGGAATTCAGAAAAATTAAAACATAAAACAGAATTTTGATATAGCTAGATAGATAGATTTATTAGATTATGAACTTAATTGATTTAAAATTTTTTTATGAATTAAATCATTAAAATGGAATCCAGGAAAATAGCATAATATAAAATCAATATACAATCAGAAGATGCTCTGAAAAAGTCTTCAAGGTAAAAGTAAACTTTGTATTTAATTTGCTGGCATCTAAAAGAGCCTAAACCCATCTGCCTCAGAACGAGCGTTCACGTGTTTCCCACCGGAGGAATGTCGGCAGAACGTAAACAATCCGACACTGAAGATTCCCATCAGGAAGAGGATCTCCACCCCGCTGGTCAAACACGAACAACAATAACAGCAGCGCAGAGGGTCATTTCCATTTCACAGCGCCAGAATGAGTTCTAACGAGTTTCTCTGTTCATTAGTGCATCTGCATCTCCAATTCTAATCAAAGCTCCACCAGCTCAGAATCTAATTAGCTTTGCTCTGGATAAATAATATGAGAGCGAGAGCAAAGATCATTTCAAGTCATTTCAAGCCAAATTTATCAGATCTACCTCTGATATGTTTCTAAAACATGTTTTTAATCAGACAGGAATGGTTTCTCTTCTAATGCGAAACACAGAGTCATAAATAAAGATGCTGAAGCTCAAAGCTCATTAAGAGCTGGACGGACTGCACCTTCAACACGGCACGTAAAACTAAAGCTGTACAACTGCATTGGCATCAAACTGCATAATACCCACATTCTGCCAAATATAACAGTGTTACATAAAAATCAGGTGGTTGATGCTGGTGCTGGAGATGAAACATGAATCACATGAGTGAGCGATGATCTTACACATGCCTGACTAACTGAACACTGAAATAACAGCAACGATAGCAACATCAGTCACAGCCCAGAAACGCTTCACACGCTGCCTCAAAACTGCTCAAATCAAATTAGAATCACGTTGTCATGTTATATGAAACTAAAACCACCAATATGTGGTGGCTTAATGAGTCACTGAGTCATTCATTCAATGAACTGTTCAATCCACTGATTCGTTTAGAAATGATACTTGAAATATGAAACTAAATCCACAAATAGGTGGTGGCTTAATGAGTGAGTCATTCATTCAACTGATTTGTTTAGAAATGATGCTTTAAAAAATGAAAGTAAACCCATCAATATGTGGTGGCTTAATGAGTGAGTCATTCTTTCAACAGATTCATTTAGACATGACACTTTAAATATGAAACTAAATCCACCAAGAGGTGTTGGCTTAATTGGTGAGTCATTGAGTCATTCATTCAACAGATTCGTTTAGAAATAATGCTTTAAATAAGAAAGTAAAC
The DNA here is from genome assembly GCF_018340385.1 of Cyprinus carpio. Lineage (NCBI taxonomy): Eukaryota > Metazoa > Chordata > Actinopteri > Cypriniformes > Cyprinidae > Cyprinus > Cyprinus carpio. The sequence continues at coordinate 35,356,345 of NC_056601.1, read as the reverse complement.
CCACCAATATGCGGTTGCTTAATGAGTGAGTCATTAAGTCATTCATTGATTCAATGAACTGTTCAAGTCGCTGATTTTTTTATAAAATGATTTAAATATGAAACCAACACCACCAAAATGTGTCTAAATGAGTGAGTCATTCATTCAACTGATTCGTTTAGAAATTATATTTTAAATATGAAACAAAAACTGCCAATAGGTAATCACTTAATGAGTGAGCAATTTAATCATTCAAGCAGCTGATTCATTTAGAAAAAATCATGTGAATATGAATTTTAAACCATGCACTAGAAGGTTGGTGGTTTATTGAGTGAGTCATTAAGCCAACTGATTCATTCAAATGACTGATTCCTTTGGAAATTATACTTTAAATACAACACTAAAACCACCAAAATGTGGTAACTTTATGAGTGAGTCATTCATTCAACTGATTCATTTAGAAATGATACTTTAAATATGAAACTAAAACTGCCAATAGGTGGTCGCCTAATGAGTCAATGATTCATTAAAACGGCTGAAATTATAACCACTAGAAGGTGGAGGTTTAATGAGTGAGACATTGACTCAACCGATTCGCTCAAAAAACTGATTAATTTAGAAATGATACTTTAAACATGAAACTAAATCTGCCAAAATGTGGTAACTTAATGAGTCACTGAGTCATTCATTCAATCATTAATTTCACTTAAGAATTGATTACTTTGAATCAATTATTCATCTGATGCATTCAGAACTGATTGATACAGTTTCATTGGCAAAATAGAGCAAAAACAGACAATACTGTGTAACTCAAAATAAACCTCACATTATTAACTTGTTTATATAAAATCAATATTGCATTGCGCTGATATTCGGGAAAAAACAGCACACTTGGTTGTGTAATACTGCATAACTATATCATTAATACAAAAGACAAAAACTCATACAGTGGCAGTTAGATAAAACTGCAATTATGATATCACAGATGATGACACACACACCTTTGTTTTATAATAAATCAAATACTGTACACATGATAGACATAACTGAGTTTAGTAAGCTGAACACACAAGTTTAAGCCATTTTTTGCATGAAAATATATATATATATTTTTATGTCTGCATAATCAAACATGCCACATCACACCAGGTTTGAACTCATTCGTGTCCAAAAACCTGAACTAACCTGAACCATTACTGCAAAACAAGCTCTTTCTACAGGCAGGTAACAAAAACACTATTCCCCTATGAAACCTGAGGCACAAGCGTCATCTCTCTCTCTCTACAGAGCAGGAATAAAGGGCATTTTGTCTTCAGAGGAGCTTTTATGAGCTGCGGCTGTGGTGTAAATACTGTGTTTATTTGGACTGAAGGGGCTGAAGGTACTTGAGGTGCTCACACGTTCGTTTTCCAGCTTAATGGTCTGTGAAAGGAGAATTATCTCTGTACACACTCACTCCGAGGCTTCAGTGTCTCTCTCACACACACACACACACACACACACACACACACACACACACACACACACACACCGACACAGACCATCACACGTTAGGGCTCTCATAACCATCAGCCTTTAATGTTATATAAAGAGACCATCAGCCTTTAATGTTATAAATAGAAGAGGTTTGAGGCGGAAAGCCGGAGAATCACTGTTATTAAGCAAAACTCAATCTGCAATCAGGAGAAACGGATCAGTAAGCGAATCAAGTGCTGACTAGAAGCATTACGAGTGTGTGTGGCTGTTTCTCTGAAATCAATTACGACTCTTAAAATCCACAACAGCACCAATTATTCCAACAAATGAAATGCAACCAGCAGCAAAATGAACAGATTTATAAACGCTCTGTGATTCAGTTTATTGGACTCTTAAGATGGTGATGAACTGAATGACATTTTTGTTGAAGCATTGAATACATTTCCATTTATCTGCTATTAAACATTTTTGTGAAAAAAACAAACAAATAAAAATTAGGTAAAAATAAATGAAGTTCAAGCATAATTACCAACACTAAAATGGAAATAAAGATAAAAATGAACACTTAAAAACCACCCTGTGTACTTTTGGGTCCATTCCTTTTTCGTTTTTTAACCCAGAAATGAAATACAGAAAATGCGGTTTCTTCTTTAATGGTTCAAACACTGATGAATAGAATAAGCAGACACAAAAACATTTTCATTATTCAAAATTCGTATTTCATTAAAAATCGTAAAAATGAAATAAAACTTGTTTTTTAATGTGTATATAAATGCTAAATTTAATTTCTACCTTTTTTAGCGTCTCTATACAGACGCTAGCCCCCTTTCACGCTACTGGCGTGGCTCCAATAACTGCTTTATGAAAACCTTTAGCTGTGATATTTTTATGATCTTAGAGTGACCCTATTATGTCATTGCTAAGGTTCCTAGTATTGTTTTGGGAGTCTCCTACAATAAATTACATGCATGCAAGGTCAAACAACCCTTTCGTTTTCTCAGAATATGCATTTAATATCACCTCATTTTCCAATGATTCTCAAATGATTTGTTCGAAGCAGTTCTAAGATTCAGTCTCTCTAAACCCCTCCTATGGTCGAGCCTCGTTGATTATAACGGATTTTTGTGAGATCGCGATAAACTGAAATTAATGACAGCTTTATAATTATTATAGGGAGCGCAGAGTGTGCTTTCTTGGCCAATTCATTCAGAATTTGAATACATTTTGTTTTTCATTGTGCTGTTGGACAGCCAGTTTAGATTCACTTTTCTTTTTGTTTTCAAAAAGCTTGTTATCTTTACTGTTTACCTCATGTTATGCCATGGAGGCTTTCTTTATTTTATTTTTTTAATTCATTAATTTATTTGATTCCTCACTGTTGGCTAAACATTCTGTAATTTATTATTCTGTGTATATAATAGCATGTGGAGCCATACCTTATCTTATTTGTTTTTGTTAATAAACATTAGTTTGTCATTATTGCCCATTGTTTTATTGTTGTTGTGCTTTATAAGTAGGCTATAACAATCAATCAATCTATTGTTTTAGTGTTAAAAAGTGAAAAGTTGTGGATCTATAAGCAAAACAGACAATTATCTTTTTTTTGTAAAACGAAATCTTTTATTTTATAACGTGGCGTGAATGTGTCCAAAGTCCGGCTTATAACACAGCAAAAGAGGAATTCCCATTCACTAAATTTAAATCACAAATAACACTGATGAGAAAGAATGGCTTGAATGTTGAACACTCATTACCATATAACTATAAACTATGATAAAAGTTCATCAGCATGCATTGAATAATGCCATGCTGTAGCAAAAAAAAAAAAAAAAAAAAATGCAAATGATGTGCTAGTGAGAAAGTCGCAAAAGAGCGACCAGTGGGAAGAATGAGGCTAGAGCCCTGTATAGCCTAAACGCTGCATTATGCGAATGCCACTATCAGTGAACAGGGCAAAAATATGTCAAAATGTATAAGGCATGTGTAGCCTACACAAGGTACTGTAGACTATACGTGCATTGAGTGACCATGCATGGTCCCCTCCAATAACGTACCCATATAGCACACAAAGTTATGACAAAATTATCCAAATATATAATTTAATGATGATAGATTTCCCAGGATTCTGCAATGTCTATTTTAAAAATAATATTTGTATTAAGTCTCTGCATTGTTCCAAAGATGGCTCTAGTTCTCAACTGAATGTGTGGGAGAAGCATCACTAAATTCAGCCAAAGAAACTCATTAAAATCTTTTTTTTTTTCTATATTAATTTGTGCATTTTTCAATTGTTTGTTAAAAGTGCAAAAATTTATTAACAGAAATCTGAAAAGAAGTCAATATTTTACTTTTTCGGTCGGTTCTAATTTCAATTTGGGTTTTCAGCATAGCATATAAAAATACAATAACCTTTCTTTTTTTTGGTTTTTCCGTCATGGTTAAAAAACGAAAAAGGCAAAAGTACACGGCTTCCTTTAATGAAGCTGAAAAAACAAACAAACTTAGAAACCTAAAAAATAAAAAAATAAAAAAAAAATAAAGAGAGAGAGAGAGAGAGAGAGAGAGAGAGAGAGAGAGAGAGAGAGAGAGAGAGAGAGAAATGTTGCATTGGCAATAAATTGAAAATAAAAAATATATTTAAATGATAAAATTTAAACAGAAATTAAAAATAAAATAAGCTTTAATAAATATTATTAAAACAATGACCAACAGAAAACTGAACAGTTTCATAAATGGATCTGATTCAATTTATTGAACTCATTGACTCACTGAATACATTTCCCCTTATCTAATATTCAAAATAATTTTCTTTATTGAAATTAAGCTGAAATAAAATAAACATTCAATAAATAAATTAAACTTAAAAAACAAACAAAAATTAGAAATGTTCTTTTGGCAACTAATTAAAATAATACAAGCATAAGTACTAAAATTAGTCAAATGGAAATAAAAATAAATGTAAGTTAAATAAAAATCAATAATCAATAATAATTAATTAAATAATTAATTTACTAAAATTGATTAAAGATTAATTAAAAGTACTTTGCATATATTTGAATATATTTACATTTATTTGATATTAAAAAAAATTAGTAGCTTTTGCTACTGAAATGCAGCTGAAATAAAATAAATATTATTATACAAAAAATAATAACAGAAATAAAATGTAAGTTTAAAAAAGTTTAAGTTAAAACACTAAAACACAAATAAAAAATAAAGTTTAAAAATATATTAAAAAACACTAATAACAATGAAAAAGGATATAACAAAATGAAAAAAAAAAAGCTTTCAGAAACTTATTAATATACTATAACAGTATATAAACAATTCTAAAATAACACTAGATATGAAATGTGAAGGTATCTAAATGTGTACGGCTGTAGCTAGATCCAATGTGCAGATCCAACTCATCTGAATATTTCATCATGCAAACTGTCTAATCGCGGATTAAAAAATGTTAAAACGTCTATTTAAATACAGCATTCAAACTTGTCCACCTGGGTGCCACAGCACCTAGCAACCACCCAGAACTCCTTAGCAACTGCAGAGTCATGCCTTTACAAGTTCTGCACAGATGGGATTTTCTGAAGAAAAACGTTAGAAAAATAAACCTCTTGTCGAGTATCTTGGCAGAGCTTCACCTGACACATCAATATTTCATCATTTAAACATCAGCACACTCAAACATCTTCAGCTGATTCCTGAAAGCATCTGACATCTGCTTAATATTTCAGAGAGATGAACAGTGAATTTCTTGGGCTGCTGTGGTATGATCTGAGAGTTATGATGATACAGATTATTCATTTTCCTCTACTGTCAATGACTAACAGTGATTTTCTTGGGCTGCTGTGGCTTGACCCTTGATCTCTACTGTCAATGACTATACGCATATTTAAACCACTTGATTCATCAGTATTGTTCTATAGTAAAGTGTTTTGTTGTAAGTGTGTTTTTTTAAAGTGAAAGTTCACCTAAAATTTAAACTTTGTTATCATTTACGCACCATCATGGCATTCCGAGCCTGTAAGAGTTTCTTTCTTATGTTAAACACAAAAGAAGATATTTTGAAGAATGGTGGTAATCAAACAGTTGACGGTACCCATTGACTTCCATAGTATGGAAGTTTATGGGTGCCAACAACTGTTCGGTTCTTCAAAACCCAGCAAAATATCTTCTTTTATGTTCAACATAAGAAAAAACGCATACAGGTTTGGAACGACATGATGGTGAGTAAATGATGACAAAGTTTTCATTTTTGGGTGAAATATTTCTTTAAATAATCACAGTCTTATATAAGTTCAGAGTTAACTGGCCATATAAGCACAGTTATTAGACAAATAGCAAAAATATCCCAATATCTGCCAAATAAAATGGACTGTCCAATATATCACCCTAGTTGGAAATGATAAAAAAGAGAGTTAAATGGACATATACAACAACAAGTGAAAAAATTCTTTGATTATGCATAAATCATCTGGTGTCAGAATTTTATCTAAAGAGCCAAATTCAATTAAATATTTTATGCTGAAGGGTTTCTGATGTCAAAGTTTGTGAATCCCTACTTATATCTATGTTTATACTACATACCTGATTTGGTCAATATATTGGCATTCTGTGGTTAAATATTGTGCATAAATGACACTAAAATGTATAACTGACATCAAAATACTTAATACAGGCTATTGTTATCTGGAAATGATAAAGAAGACAAAAGAGAGGAAAAGTGACACCAAACTTTGACTATGCATGAATTAATGAGCCAAATTCAAGAATATGTTTTATGTCATAAAGGTTTGATTGACAAAAGTGTTTGAGAATCCCTACATACATGCTACATACTTGATTTGATCAACATATTGGCATTCTGTGGTCAGATATTTTGTATAACTACTTCAGTTAGTCAATATCATATGAAATACAGTCTTAATGAATTCTGACATTTAGCCTTCAGATAATTGGCCAAATAAGCAGAGTTATCAGTCAATAATCTTAAAAAATATCACAAGTATCAGCCTTTCTGATTAATCAATCAATTGGAAATAACAAAGATGACAAAAGAGAGAAAGAGACTCTTGAGACTTTGACTTATTTGGTGTCAAAACTTTAACTAAAAAGCCAAATTCAAGAAAATGTATCAAAAGAGGTTTGGCCAAACAAGCTCAACATATTGGCATTCTGTGGTCAAATATTGTGTTTAAATGACTCTAAAATGTGTAACTGACATCAATTAGTTAATATAATTGTAATAACTATTAAATATAAAAGCTGCATAGTTCAGAATTATTATGTTATTTTTAAAAAAAAAAAATACAAAAACTTGCTTTTTCTTATTACTTTTTCCATTTTAAACACCGTTTCTACAAATTTTTTATTTTTTTAAGATGTTTATAAGGATAATTATTTGTATTTAATGATTTTATCAGGATAATTATTGATACTGACTGATATATGAAAAAATTATCCAACGAAAGTACCTTAAAAGCATTATTGAGTATTTTTGATGTGAGTAGATGTGAATGCATGTAGTCGTGAAATCAGAGACTGTTTGATGAAATCTCATCAGAAGTGTTCAGAGGAGACGCATTGGAGGCTCGTGTTAATAAACTACAATCACTAGAGATCAGATCACTGCTTTTCTGACTCTGTCTCTCTGTCTCTCAGTACTAATGTGCTCAGATGAAGCTCTGCGCTCGCTGATGATGTGATGGGAGACTGTGACGGCCGTGATTTATGGCACTTCTGTAGGGAAGACAAACTCACTGGAGAGGAAGGCGATTTACAGGCACAAACAATGAGCCTGTGTAGATACCAAAGCTGCTTTTATTTGATACAAATTCACAGCATGCTTTATTAACCCCGCGGTGCCGGTAAATCCACAGCGTTTTATTGGGTTTGTCTGTCTGCTTCAGCGAAAGGAGAAAGGTTAGTTAATAACCTTTGATGAAGTGCTTTACCTCTCTGGAGGTTGATGCATTTAAAACTTCCTGCGTCTGTTTAATTTGGATCTTTAGATAAAATGACTTCATTCTGACATGCTGTTAAAGTCTGACGCATTGGACAGAGCATTTAATTGGCTGATATTTTGGAGAATATCGACTGATAACTATTATTTTTGCCAATTTTTGTCAACCAAATTGGAATGAGAATTTAGTTGGTTGATGTTTTGTAGAATTTTGGTTTATTTTATTTTTTTCTGTCTTCTTTATCATTTCCAACGAACTAATAGGCTGATGAATCAGAAAGGCTGGGATATTTTTAAGATTACTTGCTGATAATTCTGCTTATTTGACCAATTATCTGAATTATTATTATTTCAAATTTAAAGTTGCAAAATATTTTGCCCTGTGCATCAAAAACAGATATGTTCACCATTAAGTGAAAGCAGAGCAGAGTAACAGTGGAGTGTGAGGCTTATCCCTGAACGCTGGAGGAACACAGATGTGGGATAATGGTGATGAAGCCCCTGGAGTCTGATCTCCACACGAGGCTCCTGCTCGACCCCACAGCGTCAGAAAGCTCGAGCAGATCCAGTATCCTCCCGTCTAAAGTGCCTTTTAGTGTGTACTACAGCCAGAGAGACGAACGGCGCACTAAATCAGTGTGAAGAGGCCAAGCGCAGATAAAAATAGACAGCGGCCCTGTGCTTATCAAACAGTGCTTTTATTTCTGTCCGTCTGCCTGCAGGATAAAGACAGCTCTGTCTCACGTCTCCCGGCTGTCCGGCGTGAGAACAGAAGAATTCCTGAAAACCATGTTAACCTTAGACCGGCTCTTCCTTGAAGGAATGTTCTTGGTAACACTTTACCTTTGTTAAATACTTTGAAAGCATTATTAACCTTACTAAACACACTATTAAAATCCCAATCTTATATAATCGACCTGAGCTAACAATATAGTCAACTTGTTGTATTTACAATAATGCACTTACAATGGAAGCGGGGTAAAAGTGCAGCATTGGAAATAAACTGTAAAATCGGCAATAATCACGGCGCTTTGCAAATATAACATACACGTGCACAAAATGGTATACTTGGCCAACAGCTTTCTAATGTGTTTTATACAATTTAACAGCAACTATTGGATTTTATTACAGCACAAAATTACTAAACTGGTAAATAAATCACTTGCAAACACTGAATAGTCTGGGCAGTTAAAAATAAAATAAAATAAATAAAATAAAAAAGAAACTAAACTAAAAATAAAATTAAATAAAAATGAATAATAAAATAAAAAATAAAAATTTAATTGTAATCTATTCTAAAACAAATAAACTTACAAATTATACAATTTAATAATACAATTTAGTAAAGTAAATTAAATGAATTGAATTAAATTATGTAATTAACAATAATTAAATAAATAATTTGAATAAACAGACATGTAAATAAAAAGCACTTAAATGGTTAATATAAATCCATTGACATCTGCTGTTTTAATTGGTTTCTTAAGAATATAAAAAAATCAGCAATCAACAACACACTAATAAATAAATGCACTTTTAATAAATAAAATTAATTATGCTCAAGTGTGTAATATAAATCCTCGGACATCTGCTGTTTTAATTTATTTCTCTAGAATACAAAAAAGTATTCTCCAGGATTTGACCTTGAGACCATTACTGTAAAAAATACTTGCAGTTCATTTTTACAAACTGAGCTATAATTCAGAACTATTTATGATGCAATCAACAAAACACCAATAAATAAATGCACTTACAATAAATAAATAAATAAAAATTAAATAAATAAATAAATCAAAATACAATTACTCTACAGGATTTGACCTTGAGAACATTACTGTAAAAATCAGATCATTTTTATAAAACAGAGGGAAAATAGTTCAGAATCAGCAATGCCTCATTTGGCTGGTAAAATCCCCAGAGATGCTCCTTAAGCACTGTAAGACTCCTCACTTCTCACTTCAATCTGTGATCACTGTGAGCGGATAACATCTGTAAACATCCTTAAACACCAGCCCATAAAACAGGCTTCATGACAAGCAGCAGCTGCCACACGTTTCACATTAACACATGTTTGGACAATTAAAATGTTACGCTAGCAGGTCCCAATCAAAGGTGCTCTCTATTAAGTGTGGCTTTCATGTGATTTGGTGTGGGATCAAACGCTCTGAGCGAGTAAGACGGGATTCGATTACATCCCTGAAACTCAAACAGCAACAACACACGGCCAGACATTACAAGCACACCGAGTTTGGTGTGGGATCAAGGGCTGTGATTGAGTGAGAAGGGATTTAAACGTCTCTTTCTTTTGCTGTGACTCGGTGTTTTATGAAGGTAATTTTTGGATTTATGTGAATTGAACAAGCACTAGTTCAATGTAGGGATGAAATAAACTAAATTATTGTATTATATGTCATGCATTTAATGAAATATTAAAAATGTGAACATATAGTGCAAAAGGTATTAATGTAAAATAATATACCTTATTTATATACACAGTGGTCACACACTTTCTGACCAATGAATTTATGATTTTTCCAGTGGTTTGGGAAGATGGCGCAAGCAGAAAGATTTTCCTAAAAATAATAATATTAATTAAAATATATTATATTATATATAAAAAATATTATTTATACACAGTTATACTAATTATTATACTCGTAATTACATAACTCTGTAAGACTTGAGTTTATGTAAAATATAACTGTAAATAAATAAATAAATAAAAAATATTAATCCAAAAATTTTTTATATATATATATTATATATATATATTTTTTTTTTTGATGGCACAAGATGCTGAACAAACAGTGAGCAGCATATATAGCCAACAAAATAATTTCTATTTGAAGGTGTATTTTATGTAGCCTTTTTTTTTTTATTTGACAACATTAAAAAAAAAAATAAAAAAAATAATGATTATACTTTAAAAACACTTCAAAGAGAAAAGAGTCTAAAAATGTGTATTAACAAAACGCGGAACCCTGCATAAATATATAATAAATAAATACAATTATAATATTAATTAATAATTATACATATCCATTTATTATATTTAACGCATCATTCTTAAAAATGTGGAGCTCTTGGCACAAGATGCTGAAAAAACAACGAGAGGCACATATAGCAAACAAAATGTTTATGATGAAGCACTTTATGCTCACTTTTTTTATGTATTTTTATTTACTAATAATACTTTATAAGCTAATGATTGTATAATAGATTACAATTTTTTTAGACTCGGAGCTTAAAACAAGCACATCTGACAGTCATATCCGGTGCAGGAGAGCGTTCAGATGCGATCTGACCCTGAAGAAAGCGAGGATGAGAAACACATGATGAAGCTGAAATACTGCGACGCTCCTGCAACTTTAAAAGTGACAGCACAGAAACTCACTTGGAAAAGAAAACGAGAGCAAAAGTCTTTCCCTGCGTGTGGGTTTGAGGCGACTGCAGATCATTAGAGAGACACACGCCGCAGTCAGAGCCTCATCTTACCTCGCTTCCCTCGTTCACAGCTACTCCAGAGTTCATGGTCCCTAAACTCCCGGAGCTAAGCGCGTTTCCGGAGAGGTATTCCAGCGGCAGACAGCCAGACGCGCCCGGCTGGCGAGAAACACGTCTGTTCTCAGGTTCCTCCCGCTTCTGTAATCCACACACACCGCTGCCGGCTCATCCTCCACACAATCCCGCGGTATTCCCAACGCAATCCCAGTACTAATCCACACGAGAGACCACTAAATCCACGCTCCGCACATTCCTCGAGCCAGCCGGAGACTCCGGCAGCAGCAGCAGCGCCACACCGCTCTGATCCAGAGAGAGAGAGAGAGAGAGAGAGAGAGAGAGGATGAAGTCTGAGGGGATAGAGAGAGAGAGAGAGAGAGAGAGTAGAGAGAGAGAGAAAAGAGAGGAGAAGAGGGAGAGGGAGAGGAGAGAGAGTAGAGAGAGAGAGAGAGAGAGAGTGAGAGAGAGAGAGGGAGAGAGAGGGAGGGGGAGGGAGAGGGAGAGAGAGAGAGAGAGAGAGAGAGACAGAGAGGGAGAGATAGTAGAGATGAGAGCTGCTACTCGGGGCCTCACACAGCTGCATGAATGGGGCCCCATAGGACGGAGTGTTTTACGTGTGTTGGGGCCGCAGGATGGAGTATTTAATGGGGCCGCAGGTTGGAGTGTTTTTTCAGGCCGTCAAGATTCCCCTCGGCTGGAATATGATCAGTCCCTCCAAGCTCTCGACCTCCTCTCTCATACTAACACTGATCTCAGCCACTCACTTCTACACTTACATTAAATACTATATACTGTAAATAAATCATCCTGACACATCAACTGACTCGATTAACGCTGTGTTTGATCATTTATAATTATTTAAGAATTAAGAATTAATGCATTATTATTAATAATCTATTATTTTTTAATCATTTAAAAATAATGCAAAATTATTTAAAATACAATATTGCATTATATGTTGCTATATAAACACACACATATACTGTATAATTAATAATATTAATTATTAATTAATTCACATAAATTTAAATGTATTATTTTCATTCACATATTATATATAATTTTAAAATATTGTAAATATTTAACACTTAAAAACAAATATATATTATAATTTTTCATTTTAATTTTCATTTATAATAATAAATTTACATAAATGTATATGTATTATTTCACAAATACTAATTAATGTTAAAATATATATGTGTAGTTCAAACATGCAGTTTGTTAATAAGATAACGTCTTTTTAAAAATGTGTGTCAATGTTTTTGGACAGAGATGGTCTGATAGTTGTTATTTTTATTGTATTGATCTTTTTTTTGTATTTATTGTCTCCTTTGATGGTGTAATCATATTTTATATTTTATTCTGTATCTAAATGCTTTGGCATGACCCCACAAATGCTCATGACCCCACAGAGAGAGCGCCTCACCTCGGCTAGATTTTCTGGAATTTACCGCTGGCTCTGATGTCTCTGTAGTGGTTACACATGAGATATAATTTGTTATGGGTAAATCTAACGGTTGTCTTTGTTTTGTTTAATTTATTTTTTGTTATTGTGGAGATGGTTTTTTTAGAATATTATGTTTTTTTTGTTTCATTGCTGCATATGAGAGCGCTGCCTTTGTACTTTTGACTGAATTGAATATGACGGCTGTTGTTTTTGTTTATTAAATATTATTCAATAAATAATATTTTATGAAAATAATAGTATTTAATAATAGTGTTTAGTATTGAGAAACGATGCATTAGTGATGGTGATTTTAGTTACATTGTTCTGCCATTAGATGGCGACAGGAGTGAGTCAGCACTAAAACTTTTACTTTGAAAAGTTATAAACGAAAGTTATTTTTTACTTTCAACAACAGCTTGAAGCAGCAAACAAATGCACTGAGCAGCAAAATCAGATAAACAGATAAAAGAATACCTATTGGCCGAATACCTCAGAATTGTTACGCCCCTTACCATATTAGGAAACACACATCGTCTAATAAGTATAATGAATAAATATTACATGTAAATATTTTAAATAAATAAATAAATATTATGCTCCCAGAAATGCCATAAAATACCATAAAAGCACCATTAAAAAGAAAGATAAAGGTTCCATAAGAAATACCATTTCATTTATCACCATTATTCATTAAAGCAAAAAAAACAAATTCATTATATCACCAAAAACAAACAAATCTAATTTCAAATCGAAATGGAATTTATAAGAGTTTTTAAATTATAATTACATTTGTAATTCTTACATAATATAGCATGTTATATATAACAAGTATGTTAATGTACGTTTTGATTTTTTTGTTTTTTTTTTTTTTTTGAATTGGTTTGGTTTCAATTTCATTGTATAAAACAAAGCAAAACATCTGCTTTTGTGTTCCACTGAAGAAAATCAGTCATACAGATTTGAAACAACATGAATGTGGATAAAGGATGACAGACAGACTGATCATTTTTAGGCACACTGTCCCTTTAACACCCAGCCTCTGATGGTTTATTGGTGTTTGCTCATTGTTTTCCTCACGCTGGCCGAGATCCAGAACTTTCTCTGCCATTTCTCTGGCTGGGGCTCTTAAGCAGATTATATCGCTCTCCTGGCACAGACTCCGTGTAACAGACTTAATTATAGGTGTGTGTCATTGTGTTAGACGAGTCTTCATCAAACACTCTGTCAGAAGCAATGAAAAACACCGTGCATCAATCTCACGGCAGCATCAGAGCGAGTACACAGATGGAGTCTGTGCTGGATTTACATGTCAAAACTAAGATGGGGTTGAGTTTATATGGGTAAAAAGAGTCTAATATTGATGTTAAACGTGCCAGTGTTATATAATGAATTCAACAGCTCCCTCTAGTGAAGATGTAAGATGGATCATTTCACCCAAAAAACTAAGTTTTGCCATCATTTGTGTTCACAAGGGCTGAAGAAAAACTGCTTGAAGCAGCACAACTGCGTCTGAACGACATGAAGGTGAGGGAGACTGGCGTCAACCTGCGGTAAACTCAAAATAATGAGCCTACAGAACCAAACGAGACAAACTAGCACTACATGAAAGTGAGCCTGCAACCAGACACAACACAGCAGTTTTCTGTCCTCACCTAAAGAAAATGTGTGTGTTATTTCTGAGCCACCAGCAGGAAAAAAAAAACAAAGAAAACAAAAAAATAATAGCAATAATGCACCACTCCAAAGACTGGAAACACTAAGACATTTTTATAAAGTAGTTCATCATTCTGGTCAAAAATGACACATTTAACTAATAAACACATTTACATATTGTTTCAAATCAGCCCATATAGCTTTTTTTTTGGCCAAAATATATTTTTAAAGTACGCTAAATAAATGTTGAGAACACTGGAGCTCAATGGAATATATTTTTGCAACTGAAAATATATTTAGTTTCACCCCTCATTTACCAAAGTTTTTATTTTTTTATTTGAAAATGTATTTCAGGAAACCTACTGAAAATATATCAGTTAGTCTAAACACAAATGTGATGCAAAAAATAGCTTAACAGAGATCAAAAATAGATTTATAATAATTTAATAATGCTTCACTTTTATATTTTGTAATGTTTTTAAAGCATTATAAAGTATATTTCTTGCTGATTTTTATTCAAATGACATATACGTTCATAGAAGTAATGATTATATTCAGAAGTGATGAATGTGAATGTATTTTCTCAAATTAAAATAATTTGGGAAATAATATAGGGAAAATTATAAAAAAAATGAAAAAGAATAAGGGATTTTTTTATGCTTTTAAAAAAAATACATTTATATTTGTAAAATACATTCCCCCAAAAAGTAAAATATTTTCATAAATATATTTTTAATAAATTTTGAATGCACTTTTTCCCCAAATTAATCTGTAAAATAAATGTCTTTACTCTTTTCAGTAATATTTTAATATAATTAAAGCATCCAAGGTGAATAAACACGACAATTTCTTTCAAAAACACAAATGTCTTAATATTTGCAGATTCTTCTGAATAGTGGTGTGTTTATACACACATCAGCATTATGCTCTCTAGATATGCAACATTTGTTATTAAAATCCCAAATGTGTAGACCAATGCAACTAAGCAAGCAGAAAAAGAAACCAGGTGCCTAAAAATGTCCTGTTGCATTTAGGACCAAAACTTCAGCATGCTTAACTTTTATTTAACTTTTATTGTTTTTTGCTTGTTTTGATGATTTGGTGTTTATGTTTTTTTATACATACAGCCTCCATTCTGTGCACTGATTCAGATTCTCATCAGCTGAGATATATACGTGTGTATCCGTTACTGCTCTGAGCTCTTAACGAAGCCGATAATGAGATGAAGCTAAATGGTGTGTGATGGTCATGAATCAGCGGCAACAGATGAGGCGGCGCTGATGGGATTGCTGGATCTTGTTGTGTTAAGCACATTGTGAAGGACTTACTATACACCGCGATCAGTCAGCATTCCCAGGTTTGCTGAATAACTAGAACTAGTCAAACAAACTTTGAGTTATGATGAATACTGAAGAATAATACAGTAGTTAAAGGAATAGTTCACCCAGAAATTACAATTTACCAAAAATGTACTTGTCCTCAGGTCATCCAAGATGTAGATGAGTTTGTTTCTTCATCAGATTTGGAGAAATGTAGTATTGCATCAGTGTCTCAGCAATGGATGCTCTGCAGTGAATGGGTGCCGTCAGAATGAGAGTCCAAACAGCTGATAAAAACATCACAATAATCCCACAGCACTCCAGTCCATCAGTTAACATCTGGAGAAGACAAAAGCTGTTTGGACTCTCATTCTGACGGCACCCATTCAGTGACAGTGTCAGTGACATACAGACAATGATGCAATGACACATTTCTCCAAATCTGTAAACTTTTTCTTTCAAAGTTTATTTTGATGATTTATTTTTGTTAGACTTCAAATTTTTACTTTAAAAGTGAATCCAATAAATAAATAAATAAATAAAAAAATTGTAACGGGAAAACAGAATCCAATAAATACATAAATAAATAAATAAAACTGAAAAAAAAGGGAATTTGGAAAAAAAAAAAAAATTTTAACATGAATTTCACAGGGGCTTAATTACGAGTTTTTTGTGTGCATTTTTTGCACATTTGCATGTACAAACCACAAAATAAAACTGAAATTACCAACAAAATTCAACTAAACTACTTAGTAAAAGTCTTTTTAAATCCAAAATCTATTCTCCTTAAATCTTAGAGATGCTGTTCCGACCGAAACCAATGACAAACAATAAAGACTAACGCACGTTTCGATCTGGACTCAACATGATCTTCTGGAAACTGGACAGATTGAAGATAATTTGCAACTCGCTCCACTAAACGTGACTTTGACTGATCGTCTACATGCATTAGTGAGATGAGGACATTAGCGCTCGGGGCAGAACGCAGTGCGCAGCAGATAATGTCCATAATGAAATTTGGGCTCTAAGTGGAGGATAAAGTGACAGAGAGAAAACCAGAGAGAGTGAGACAGAGACAGATTTAAATACCAGCAGACAGACAGCAGACCTTCAATACTGATCCAATATACAGCAGGCGCTACAGTCACCGCTTTCTAACAGAGTACCAGAGAAAGAGATGGTTTTTAAACAGTCTTACTTTTAGTAAAGTCTGTCAGAAAATACAGCAGTGTGCATCTGCAATCAGGTAGATTATATAGACTATATAGTTATTTTTGAACATTACTAAAGTCGTGAGAGCTACGCATAAACATGGATGCACACAGTTTATATTTGCCAACAAAGCAGATTTGATATTCAGTCAGTTTGTCCAAACTTTGCAATGGTGTGATTATTAAACAATCAATGGACAGAAACATACTCTTATCAATAAATCACTAGCATTTCTTAAATTAAGTAATGAAAACACTTAACAATAATGTCCCATTAGTTAATGCATTAACTAAAATTAACTAACAATGCATTTACAGTATTTACTATTCTTTGTTAATATTTGTTAATATAAATATATTGTAATGTTAGTTTATTTATTAATGCATTAATAAATGGTAAAATTAACATTAGAATTAATAAATGCGTTTAGAGTTTTACAAATGGAATAATGTGTTAACAAATGGAAAAATGGAACCCTATTAAAGTGTAAAGTGTTACGGCCCAACTTTTGTTATTTATTTATTTATGCTGTCTTGCTTGTTTGTTTGTTTCTCAATCTCACACTTAGTTCCAGAAGAAATTAATTAGACAAACATAAAGACAGACATAAATTGAAAAGACAAACACACACACGTTCATTGTTATTCATTGTTAGTTCATGTTAATTAATGCTTTTTTTTTTTTTTTTTTTTTTGCTGTTTCTCACACACTTAGTCCAAAAACAGATGGACATAAAACAGAATGTGCACTCTCACATTCCTACAAAGCATCTTTAACTGCTCAATAAAAACTACAGATGCTGCCTAATGAAGAAAATTTTTAACTGCTGCAATGAAAAGCATGTTTAAGTGATCTATAAAAAATAAATGTGATCCTTCACAAACTCACAACGGACATTCTTTCTGTGCTAAACAGGCAGTTAACGAGAGTTTGTCCTAATAATAAAGAAATAAAACAACACTGAGCAGCAGAAAATCCCAAAGCACTGCTTCTGAAATACATCATCCACACATAAAAACAACTACAATCGTCTTCTTAAAAGCAGAGAAGTACAAATAAACCTGCAAAAGCATGTAAAGAGTCAAACAGAGGTGCAACACGCGCTGGTGATGTCCTCTCTAATGATTCTGTACAGCTTTACTGCAGTAACCGGATCGGCTGTATAACGGCTGTACATCAGCGGAGCTGTTAAAACATCACATGACACCAAACACATTCCTGCATCACTATAAACACACTCGCTCTCTGACGTCACCTACACTAATACATGCCACATGTTCAGAGCAGAGCTGCCCCGAGACACTGACAACACACAACAGTGATGAACTAACCACACACACACACACACACACACAGAGAGAGAGAGACAGACACCACACACACACACACACACACTTATGCACACACAGGAGAGGAGGAGACACACACTACCTCACAGACACACGCTCACAGACACATATTACACACACACAGGCGAGACATACACATTTCACGCACAAACAGACACAGATAGAGAGGGAGACACCGAGGAGGAGAGCGAAACACGTTCACACACACATTCACGCACACAAGACACACACACACAAACACAGACACACACACACAGAGAGAGAGGGAGAACACACACACACACACACACACACAGAGAGAGAGACACACACACACGCACACACACACACACAGAGAGAACACACACACACACACGCAGAGGGAGACACACACACACACACACGCACACACACACAGAGACACACAAGAGAGATCTGGTGCGAGAAAAAAAAGTAAAAAAATCAAGAACAGACACAGAGAGAGAGGCACACAGACACACACACACACACAGAGAGAGAGAGAGAGGGAGACACACCACACACATTCACGCACACACAGAGAGAGACACACACCCCCACACACACACCCCCCTAGAGAATCGATGCCAGCAAACTGTATCTTGAGCAATCGCTGTAATGAAAACTGGTACATTACAGATAAAGTGATGAATCGCATTTACATCACAATAACATGAAGAAATATACATTCTGCATAGAGAAAATTAATCCTTGGAGGCATTAAACCAATATAAACAATATGGAGAAATTTAATTTTTGGATGGATTAAATTAATATAAACAATAAACAATACACACACAAACTTATTTACTTTAAGGAAGGCTGATCTCGATCACACATGAACTAATATATATAGCTGTATATCTATGAAACTTCTTGTTTATATTATATGGAGATATAATATATATATAGTATTCTACTATATATATATATACACACACACACCCATACACAATATAATGTATTTATATATATCAATAGTAATATTTTTCTCATTAATAAATGTTATTCACAAAATACTGATTGTGAGAATGATGATAATTACATAAAAGAAAAACGTGAACAGTAATGATGACAATATTGAAGGTAAATGTGCTTAACTGTTATAAAAATATACAATGCAGTCAATCTTAATGGCTTCACGCAATATTTATTGTTTTACGCAAAATATAATGTCATACTTTGCTTTTGGATCGAAATAAAGGAAGGCTGATCTTAACACATGAACAGAATGAAAAGAAATGTTATTTTCTCAGTCCAAAGCAGAGGCCGAACAAGAGAGCAGTGATGAGCAGATGTTCCTACAAACGCCTGCTGATAGCACTTCATTCATCTTCATTTAGGTCTTCAAGCACTCTCATGCCAAACAACATCATATATTCAACTCATCTTTATGACCCTCATGCCTTCAAATCAGATGATAAAAGATCTCATCAGCAAATTAAACTGCCTGAAGACCAAACAAAGGAGTGAAACCACTGAGATCAGACCCACTGCAGGACAGGATCAGCAGCGCCACCTACAGACT
The DNA here is from genome assembly GCF_018340385.1 of Cyprinus carpio. NCBI lineage: Eukaryota > Metazoa > Chordata > Actinopteri > Cypriniformes > Cyprinidae > Cyprinus > Cyprinus carpio. The sequence continues at coordinate 35,336,919 of NC_056601.1, read as the reverse complement.
CTCTAACACACTGCATCCAGCTTCAACAGTTCACAGCTCAAGAGTTTCTGGAGATCACGCTTTCATAGATATGTTTTTTTCTTTTGATCAGTGTTTTGAGTTTTTATGGGTAAGTATCAGGTAAAATTTGTGTATGGAAGCCTATTTCCACCACATTAGAAAAAAATATGCTCAGTTAAATCAAAATTATGAGATACTAATTCATAAATGAGATCCAAAATTAGAAATTTGGTGAAACGAGAGACCAAAAAAATGTGACAATTAAAAACTTAAGAATTCTGTTAATTTCACATTCATAATATAAGAATTAAAAATGTACAACAAAAAAAAAACAGTTCATTTAAGCATTTCCGATCTGATATAAGATTTTTTTTTTGCTTTATCTCATAATCTCAACTGTCATTATTTCGACTTTTAACTTGCACATGATTTTCTTTTTATTTCTCATCTCATACATTTTTACCCCCAAAAATCAAACAAAATAAATTAAAATGTTTGAATATATTGAGCCTAATTTAATGACCAATTATACAGTTGCATACAGTTTGTTTGTAATTCTTAATAATCTTGATGATTCTTATAATAAAGTATTTTTATAAATCCTGTTACGAAGCATTAATGCAAACACACCTTGACTTTCTGCCGAAAAGCTAAGTGTGCAGTTTTATACATTTCTGTAAAAACTCCATAATACAATGGTTTTCAAATAAAGCAGCAAAATTAAAGGCAGTACAAGAAATATATCAAAGTTTCATTAAAAAAAATTGCTTTACTGGTTATTTATATCATTATTATTATTAATGTAGCCATAATGAAAATCAACTGAGAATCAGCACTGACAATATGTACCATAATTACAATATATAGGTTAAATAATAATGTCACTGGACGCTGAGCATTTGTTGAATCATGCATGGTTAAAACAAAGGAGTTGAATAACAAAAGCTACATACAATCCATCAAACTTGCATCGCAGCTAAATTCGCAGCAGTTCATCGCTATAATGCAGTAACCACATGAAATCAATTCATTCTCGCCAGTTCCAATCAAAGGCTGCTGTTAAGAAACAGCGGTCAGACTCACAGTATTGGCCAGTTCCAGGTAGTTTCCGCCGCGGGACAGGAGCTTGTGAAGTCCAGCCGAAGGCTCCAGGACGCTGGGATCCAGGAGTTTCTGGAGTAACGGTGAGCTCTGTGCGGAGCACGTGTTTGTTTTTTGTGTCTGAGGGTGTGGTTTTTGTCTCTGTAAGTCTCGAGCTCCAGAATCAAACTCCCAGCTCTCACGAGCGCCTGCGTGAACAAACAAACACCACAGACTGAATTAACACAGAAAATACTCGCAAAAGTCTTGGGTAAGTGAGAATTGTGATGTTTTAGAGTTGTATTTTTTTATAATTAGTGTTTTATTTTTTTGATCAAAAATACAGAAAAAAAACAGTAATCTTGAAAAATGTTTTTTCAGTATAAAATAATAGTTTCTATTTTAATATCCTTTAAAATATAATTTATTTCTGTGATGCAAAACTGAATTTCCATCATCATTACTCCAGTATAAAGTGTCACACGATCTTTCAGAAATCATTCTAATATGCTGATTTATTATTAGAATTATCAATGTTGGCAACAGTTATGCTGACAAATATTTTGGGGGGAATTTTTCAGGATTCTTTGATGAATAAAAAGTTAAAAAGAACAGCATTTTTTCGAAATAAAAAATCTTTGCTATCAGTTCTTAACAATTTAACATATCCTTGCTGAATAAAAGTTTTAATTTCTTTCAAAAAAAGAAAGAATACAAATGTACTGACCACAAACTTTTGAACTGTTGTTAGAAAAGTTTTTTCTATTTTAAATAAATGCTGTTCTTTTTTAACTTTTTATTCATCAAAGAATCCTGAAAAAAGTATCACAGCTTACAAAAAAATATGAAGCAGCACAACAGTTTTTGGCCAGGAATTCTTCTATTAAATATGATCATTTAAAGAGGAAACTAGCTTCAGTAAAAGCATAAACCATCAATTAACAACCTCAGAGCTCATAGTAGGTCTGTCTTTAAAATAATTGTTATTTCCATATGGAACTATACTGTTGCACTATATTTTTGTCCATTAATACTAATAAAATGTGTGATTTTTTATTTAAAATAAACTGTAGCACTTTATATTTTCTGCCAATTATTGCTAATACGGATGAATATTTTTAATACAAAAATTATATAATTCCACCCTATATTTTTGTCCATTATTGCTAACAAATTGTGATTTTTAAGGTAAATATTATACTCTTGAAAATTTTTTTTTTTTTTTGCTAATAAAAAGGCATGGTTTTTGCACACCACATTTTTGTCCATTATTGCTAATAAAAAGGCATGGCCATTAATTGCTAATAAAAATGTGTGATTTCTTATACAAAAATGTCTATATGTTTGTCCATTAAAGCTACTAAAAAGTGTATACTAATTTGTTACACACAAAAATAGTCTTTGCCCTGAAAGACTTTGACAATGATTAATTAACATGTGACCCTTGAGCACAAAACCAGTCTTAAGTCTCTGGGGTATATTTGTAGCAATTGCCAAAAATACAAAATATGGGTCAAAGTTATACATTTTTCTTTTATGCCAAAAATCATTAGGATATTAAGTAAAGATCATGTTCCATGAAGATATTTTGTAAATTTCCTACTGTAAATATATCAAAACTTAATTATTGATTAGTAATATGCATTACTAAGAACTTCATTTGAACAACTTTAAAGATGATTTTCCTCAATATTTAGACTTTTTTTTTTGCTCCCTCAGATTCCAGCTTTTCAAATAGTTGTATCTCAGACAAATATTGTCCTCCTAACAAACCACACATCAATGGAGAGATGATTTATTCAGCTTTCTAATGATGTATAAAAATTAATTTTGAAAAATTGACACTTATGACTTAAGGTTTTGTGGTCCAGGGTCATAAATAGATAATACCAATTTAGCTCAAACAATTACCAAGCAATGCTTCATTTTGTTCAGTCTGTGGTGTAAAATGCTTGCATTAGCAATTAAAGAAAAAACACTTTAGCAAAACATGCTCAGCTCAAAGTGTCTGAATCATCTGTGGTCTCAAATTTTACTGGACGTCCACAGTTTACTTTATTTTTATATTCTCACTTACATAAATGAACTATAGTGTCCTGCACCCACTAGCAAAAAAAAAAATATATATATAAAATTGTATCTGGTGTCTGAAAATATTTAGGTTTGACTGTATGTATTTCAGGAGAATCCTGGTAGATAACACACCTAGACTGTTCTCGCTGCTGGAGGCCACACACTCGTGAGGTTTCTTCTTCTCCGAGTCGCTGGAGAGCAGCGATAGCTGGCCTTCCTCCTTGCGGATCTCGTTGACCAGCTGCATGCGGCAGCGTGTGAAGTCTTCGAAGGAGATCTTTCCTCGCTCGTCTGCGCCGAGCTGCCCCATGATCTCTGCCACCGAATCCTCCATGTTCAGCTGCCGGCAGACCATCAGCAGATCATTCCTGACCCGAAGACAGAGATGCTTGAGATTCAAGACAGAGGTAAAACATGCAATTCTTACATGTACAGTCATCCCAAAATCATATTTGGGCAGCCTAATCAGAAAAAAAACATGAACAACTGTCTGTATCTCCAGGATATTTTCCCACAACTTCATCACATTCACTATGAACATCTTCCACTAAGTCGGAAATATTAAAGTTCTGATTTGTAAACATGAACAATCAGGCGAAGTCATATTTATAAGTGGAAAAATAGTCAATCTAGATGACACACTACATTGGTTCACTGTCTCAGCAATGGATGCTCTGCAGTGAATGGGTGCCGTCAGAATGAGAGTCCAAACAGCTGATAAAAACATGACAATAATCCACACCACTCCATCAAAGTGTTATTATGGATTATGGACTCATATTTTAGGTAAACATGTCTTAATGCTGGATGTGTTTCATCTTTTGTCTTCTCCAGATGTTCACTGATGGACTAAAGTGCTGTGGATTACTTGTGGATTATTGTGATGTTCTTATCAGCTGTTTGGACTCTCATTCTGACGGCACCCATTCACTGAAGAGCATCCATTGACGAGACACTGATGCAATGCTACATTTCTACAAACCTGATGAAGAAACAAACTCATCTACATCTTGGATGGCCTGAGGGTGAAAACATTTTCAGATCATTTTCATTTTTTTGGCTGAACCATTCCTTTAAGGTATTATTAAATGTCACATTTCTCATATTTCATGGTTTGCTTTATTTGAAATAAATGTTTTGTTAGACAGCATTAGGAAGTGCAATAAAAATCTAAATCATATAAATGTAAAATATAAAATGTATTTAAAACAATATAAAGCTTCTGCATTGTTTATATGACTGGAATGTATGATATGCTCTAGCTCAGTACTTTATACAAATTTTCAACTCAATATCTATTCTATATCATTGAAACTGAACAAATTTCACGTTTTTGCTCAAAGTATGTGCATGTATCTTTTTTATATTTTGCATCTAATGCAACGACATTTTTAAGAGTCATTTAAGTGTCCAAATACTTTTGGAGCAGATGCATGACATTTATCGATATTAAACTTTTTTTATTTAATCACACTGAAGCATGTTGCTGTCTTTTTTAGCAAAGAAAAAGACAAATGTTTTTGCCAAACAGTTCTGATGCCACCTCTTCAGAAACACTTTTAAGTCATCAAATTACAGAAATGTACGCAAAATGTCCCACCAAAAGCCCTACAAACTATCAACACTGAAACATCAACAAACGCTGAAGTGTAGCGGATGAGGATGAAACATTTCCTGTCACTTCCGACGCACAACTAACACACCTCCGACCAGCTCAGGAGCGCCCAAACAAACTTTATACGCGTTAATATGTTTGTTTTGCCTTCTTGTCGTGGATTAAATCGTAATATCGCTGCTTCGAGATCGTTCATATAAACTAAAAGGCTCGTGTCGCACCGCGCCTGTCCCGCTGCTCAGCTCCGCGAGTCTCCAGAGTTATTATTCCGCACGTAAAGCTGTCGGAGTGAGTTTGCCGAGGTTTCTGACCGGTTAATGTAGCCGTCCCCGTCGCCGTCGCACGTCTGGAAGAGCCTCCGCACGCGCTCCTCCTCCGCGGTGCTCCCCGAGTCGCTGCTGCCGCTGCCGCCGCTCTCTTCCTCCGCCGCCGCCGCCATCATGAACGCGCTGCTGCTGTCCGCACACGCTGCTTTACTTTACAACACTTCACATTAAACTGCATGCCCTTTTTAATTACTTTTTTTTTTTTTTTTTTTTTTTTTTTACACAACATAAAAGTCTAACGATATTATATTATCCATTCAAAAACATAAAAGGGAATTGAATTGATAAGTTTTTTTTTTTTTTTTTTTTTTTTATTTTCTTGAAAATCATTTATACTTTTTACTCGGAATATTTAATTTTAAATATATTTTTTGGTAATATATACAAATGTATAAATATAGGTATAAAATATATTAATATTTATGTTTAATATAGGTATAAAATATATTAATATTTGTTTTATTTTAAATGCATTTCTATGTATTTTCTTTGATTTTTTGTATTATTTATTAGTTTGTTTAAATAATATAGGTGTACTATATATATGTATATATAAATACACAAACATACATGTATATATTTAATAAATGTTATATATATTTATATATCTATAATATAAATAATACAATGTTATATATTTTTATATATATTTACATTAATTATAATTTTTAGTAATAAAATGTAATATATATTAATGAGCTGTCAGATATGGATGTACTTGGAGAATGTTGGCACAAGAAAAGTGAGAAAGAGAAGAGATGAAAAGGAAGCAGGAACAAAGAAGCCAAACCATAAAAGATAGAACACACAAGCACAGAAAACCTGAAGCGTGTCGGCTGTGAAACTAATATTTCTCAGACAGTTTTCTTCTAGATGTAGAAAGTTTCCTCAAACCTGAAACTCATCAAACTGTGGGTTGCCCTTTGACCTCGCATCAGGCTTTTATTCCATTCTGAGAAATCGCTGCTGATCATCTGTCAATATTTAGTCGTTTGCGCAACACTTTTCTGAGAGAATAAAGGTCTGATGGAGAACGGACGAGTATCAGAAGAGAAACCCAAAGCCAAAGACAACAAAAGGAAGCTTTTAAAAAATTCCTGAGCAGAGATCAGAACAAAAACATCAGCGCTTCGTCCAAACAAGAGCATTTCTGGCATCAGCCGAGGAAACAGAAGAAGGGCTGAGGAAGAAAACAGCGGGTCAGAAATCACAGAAAACACAAGCATTCACCTTCTCTGTCCATCAGAGCGATGTCAGTAACTAATAACTAACACAACTATTATTTTTACTAAAATTTATTAAATTATAGCTTTAATATTAATCAAATTATAGCTTTTATTTTTTACATTTTCAGGTTACATTTTAGTTTAAGTTTTAGTCAGTTTGTTATGTGCATTTGTTATTTTAATTAGTTTGTTCTTTTCAAATTGCTGGATTTAATTTTTATTTCAGTATATTTTTTATATTTTTATTTTTTTATTTTATTTTTGTTAGGCTTTATAAGTTTTTATAAATTTTTTATTGTTTTTTTTTGGTTTTTTTTTTTTATTTTTTTTTTTTATTGTTTTAGTTGTTTTATTTAAGAAATTGAAATGTATTTAAATACAGCTGCATTTTCTGATGGAAATTTGCATAACATAGCAAGACAGAAAGAATAATTGTATTGTAAATAAAAAGAAAAGAAAGATAATTACTAGCTGTCCAAAGCTTGAATTGTCAATTTTCTTTTGATGTCCAGTCTGTATTAATTAGTTTTGTTATATTTGAAAGAAAAGAGAAAAAACAAAGGTAGATTTATATATATATTATATATATATATTACTACACACACCACACCACACACACATAGTACAGGTCAAAGTTTGGAAATTTACTATTTTTAATGTTTGAAAGAAGTTTCTTTTCAATCAACCCCTGCATTTATTTGATCAAACATACAGAAAAAAAATTTTAATATTTGTGATATTATTATTACAGATCGTAAGAAATAATTGTTTGTTGTCTTGAATAAAAATTACATTTATTGTAGTTTGATGGTGTGGATGGACAAAGCTTTTGTTAGGATACATATATTGTCACATGGATCTTTAGAAATCATTCGTAATAGATGTATGATTCATTCTCAAAAGTTGGAAAAACAGCGTTTATGCTGGTTCATATCTTGTTTCTTTCTGTGTTTTTTTAAATACCGAAATCAATACCTTTTATTCTAAGAAGGGATGTTTTTAATGAAGATTTATATTATTAGATTGTTCCTTTGTATTGTATATGCGGAGTCTTATTCTGTCAACCTTCTCTCATGGCAAATGAATATATTAGGACACTGATTCCATCACACTCACCATAAATCCAGGAATATTTGCTTTCTAATTGCATCATGTGATGAACTGGAGGCGTTACAGAAAATGAAGAGTCAATTGAGGCTGGAAAACGTACAGCTTTGCATGCACAGGAAGAAATAGTTTTTTTAAAGTATATTCATAATAGAAAAAATAGATATTTGTAAGTGTAATAAATTTCACAATAGTAAACTGTTTTTTTTTTTGGTATTTTGTCAAATAAATGATAAGGCTTGATGAGCAGAAGAGACTCGACTGAAGTAATGTGTCCAAACTTATGATTTGTCTGTGTGTGTATATATATCTATAGTGAGATATAATATATATCTATATAATATATATATATAATATAAATCATTATATTATATATATATATATACACACATATATATATATACACACACACACACATACATTTTTATTTCAGTTGTAGTTATTTTAGTGCATTGTTAAAATTAAAAGGAGAAATGTTGATTTGGCAACTAGCTGAAATAAAAACATTTTTCATGCTTTTTTATATGCTTTTATTATTATAACCCTAGTGCAGTTGACCTCAAAACTACGGACACGAGTCAAACCCTTACAATTTTTGTTGTTATTTTTTTGTGGAGTTTTTCAGAGGTTTTGTGTTTTTTGTGTGTGTGTGCATCATGCAAATGTTTCTGTCATTGTAGTTAGGTGAACTGAAATGGGATTGTGGACAGGAGAAAGATAAGTAAGACCTCTGTGGGACGGACTGAGGCGCGAGTTAAAGGTGCAGAAATGCAAAATGACTCGAGAATATCAAAACACTTGAGAATCGCAGAGATCAGCAAAGAAATGGCACATGCGTTTATTACTCGCACCTCAATCTGAAATTGCACTGTGAAGCAGAAAAAGGCCTCTCAAAGTGGTACAAAAGCAATGTTCAGCAGACACTCTTTATGAAAAAAATATGGGAATGTCATTATTCCACTGTAAAATACAAAAACACTATAAAACACTGAATACAACACAAAAGTCTTTATTTGATGGTTTTGTTGATGTTGCTGTATCCGGCTCCCACACACGTCATCAGGACCTTCTCTTCCGCCTTCTTCATCTTCTCCAGGTTTCTGTTGCTCGATCTTGAACATGATCTGAAAGAAGTCTCGGATGTGTCTCAGGAACTCGACCCTGCATGGAAAACAGTGAGAGTTAGATGATGGTTTATAACCATGCTAATAAATCACAAAATATCAAATAAAGAAATAAATAATATAAAGAAATTATTTGAAAAAATGTAAATAATAAAATAATAAAAAATGAAATGTATAAAAAATAAAAGTAATTTGAAACAATTAAACAAAGTGTAAAGTTTTTTTTTTTTTGTGTACCTGCATGTCATGTGACCATTAACCAACATTAGAGAACCGTTAAGGTTGTTAAATTATAGAAATATTAAATTTTTTAGGACCAAGGGGGTTGGCTGTCAACAATGTTGATTTATTGTTAGTTAAAAAAAAAACAATGCTTCTGATCTAATGAAAAAACAGCATTATTTAAAACCACATTAAAAACAGCATTAATATAATGTAAAATTCTAATAAAAATACCAAAAAGGAGGGTTAATATAGTTAACTAAAAAAATATATATATATTTAAAAATAAAATAAATGTTAACTGAAAAAAAAAACAAAACAAAAATAAAATATTTCAGTTAGTTGCCAAGGAAACATTACTAATTTTTCGTTTAGTTTTATTGATGTACTAACATAAAGTTAACATTAAAAAATTTTAGTAAAAACTAAAAAACAAATAAAATTTAAAATTAAAAATGAATTCAAACTATTAATTGATAATGTTTTTTTGTCATTTTCCAGCATCTCCTGCACACATATGAAGCTGGAGTCCACTGGAGGCGAGACACGTGTTGGCACCGTCAATCTTCAGTTATCATAGTACTGTACTTGACAAGCACACAGCACCGGTACCATGATAACTGAAAATGGACAATTCATGACGGCGGAGAGAAAACTGCTGGATCCGGACACAAACGTAAAGCAGAACATGACAGATGGAATATTAGCACTGAGAAAAATACAGTTCTGGATGCCACAATTTTATATGCATCAAAAAAAATGGAAGAGCATCTGTGTCAAATGGGGTTAGATCTCTGCCACAATGCAATTTTTGTTGTCAAGGCAGCTAATCAGAATTTAGCAGCCTCGTCTCTGATTGGCTGGAATCATGGCATGTTGTAACGCTGGGTTGTGTTGAGCAAGCGAGCCGTTGGCATTTAGAGAGCACTGAGGGCGGGCATCAAGGGAGCAAGCTAGTGAAACATTGCACGCGCAAGAGAGAAGGTCTGCACACACCCAAAAGCTTATTTTAAATGCAAAATTAATTTTAGTGCGCTCAAATACTTTCTTCTTTGCGAGACGAAGATTTTCTCCACAAAACACAGATCGCGTGCGTGCAAAATGCACTTTTGTGCGCTCAAAACATGATCTTTTGCGCACAGAATTGTGGCAGAGATCTAACCCCATACAAGGTAACAGTAAAAGTAAAGATGGAAGTCTTTCTGCATCACATGGAAAGGTCGCAAGCAGTTTGAAATGACATTTCATACTTTTTGCAATTTATGTTTACTTGAATATGTGATACTGATGTCAGATCCCTGAAAAACACGTGACGGTTGTGTGTGTATGTGAGTGCTCACGTGTAGGGTGAGAGGGGACCTAGCAGTGTTTTAGACACATCCTGCTGTCCTAACGTCATGTACAAGAGAGACAGACTCTGATTGGTCGAATCCACACAGCCGCCCTGGAAGAGGGAAGAAAAATAAAGGTTAGAATCAGTGGGGTCAAAGCAGGGCTATTATAGTGAACCAAAAAAAACCTTTTCTTAAACCTAAATGAATATCTGAAAATTATTTTATTTTAGCTAGCGGCCAAGGATAGTTTTCATTGTTCATTGTTTTCAACATGATGTACTAAAATAAAAGCTGAAACTACAATTAATAAAAACTGATGCATTAAAATAATAAATCTATATAAAAAAAACCTTGCTATACTAATATAAAAACTAGTAAAATTAAACCTAAAAGTATAAAAAAAACAACTTCAATGAAATAAAAATGAATACTATAAAAAAATATTTAAAAAAAATTAAAATTATAGACAAAAAAAACTAATAATTAAGATAATTAATATTTATATTTGAATCTTTGATTTACTATTTTAAAGCTAATTATTACATTAATGAAAGCTATAATAGTATCTCAACGAAGCCAAAGTACCACTGGGTCAATGTTTGGCTGGTTAGCAGCTCTCTGCGTGTTTCTCCATTTCTCCAGCAGTCATCAAACTACCAATGACTGAGTTTAGTGGCTCTGAACATGAAGCTCACACACCGCAAATTACACAATTCAAGTTCGATCCACATGCAAACACTTTAAAATCCACTTTAACTCTGACAAAGAACAACAGCACAACTTTACCATGATGCATGCATATGCAGTCCTCCATGGCACCGAATGATTAGCATATTCAAATGCATGATGGCATTAACAATGTACTTTTCAAGTATAACAACAACAAAAAAAAAACTTAATAGTATCTTTATGTGAAGCATTTAGCAGCCTGACTGCACTGAATGATTAGCATATTCAAATTTTGTATTTATAACAAAAATGTTGAAAAAAAAAGTTTCATGTAATTACTTAATTATGCAAAATTACATGGAAGTAAGCCTAAAACAAACCCTAATCCTAACCAAGTACATGTAGTTAATTAATATTACTTTGTACTTAAATATATAATTACACTGTAGCAAGTACACCTTAAAATAAAGTGTAACCAACTAATAATATATATTAAAAAAAAGTTAACTAAAAGTATTAATATAAACTGCTACTCAGTAATGCATTTCATGTGCAAAATTAAAGAAATATGCTAAACAAGTCTAGCAGAAACAATTACAACAATAAATCAGGTCTTTTAGTTCATGAATATGATAAAATAATAACCATAGCGCTTTTATACATAGCCGAATGATTAGCATACTCATATATATTATGGCTTAAAAATGATCTACATAAGAAAAACAAAACAATACAGAAAGGTCTGAGCCATGGACATTCATGAACAAACTCAGAACATCAAGCTGGACATCCAGTTAACTAAAATACATAACTGTACGTCCTCATTAAAGAGACAGTGACGTGTTCAGCAACATTACATTTGCTTTAAGAATAAAAACACTACAAAGATTTTAAACAAGTCAATCCTCACCGAGAAATTTGACTCCAATAAGAGACATTCACGTCCTGACAAAAGGGACTGAATTGATTGTCTAATGCTGTACTTTTTGTTTCGTGAATCATGACGGGTGAGAAACGCTCGGAAACTTTCCCATAATGCCCAGTGGAAAAGTCCCAAACATTTAGCTCCCTGAGCGTTAATGAAGGTGAGACTCACTCTTCACGTGATGTTCCTGTCACATTCACCAATTAACATTACATTATATTGTAGCAAGCAACATTAAGCTTTTTCCAAATGAAGAACCAATTGTTGCTATGCAGTTTTAAGGTAAAATACATTATTGATTAGATTGTTAAAATCAATATGTAATGTTTACAGAAAACAACAATAATAACAATGAAATTATCTACAAAATAAAGTTTAAACAAAGTCTGTATGTTTAGCAGTAACACCTGATTTATTTGAAGAAAAACTGTGTATTATACTGATAAAATATTAATGTATTCATGCAACACAAAGAGTAGAGAAAGGGCTAGCAACACTAAGGTCATGGGTTCGATTTCCAGGGAAATGCATGATCTGATTAAAAAAACATTTGCAGTGTAAGTCGCTTTGGATAAAGGCATCTGCCAAATGCATGAATGTTAATGTAATTGTGAAGCCGCACACTGAACGTCTTTGTCAAACCTGCATAACAACCTCCAGAAACATCCATCTGTGCTCAGAATCAGGCATAAACACTGAGATTTATTAATGCTTCATCAGCAGCAGAGACAAAAGAAAGCAAGATATAACAAAATATATCAAGTTTACAAAAAACTAAGACGTTTAAAAAAAATTAAAACTTGATGTACTAAAATAAAAGCTGAAACTAAAATTAATAAAAATTGATGCATTAAAATAAAAACTGAAATAAAGCTATAAAAAACTTGATATACTAAAATAAAAACTAGCAAAATTAACAAAAACTAACTAAAATATAAGAAAATCTTAAATGAAATTTAATAATTTTAATAAAATAAAAAACAAAATTATGTTGTCTGTTCAAAAAAAACTTAATTATATATAATATATATATATATATATATATATATATATATATGTATGTGTGTGTGTGTGTGTGTGTGTCTATATATATATATATATATATATATATATATATATATATATATATATAAAAAATACATACATACATACATTTAAAATAAATGATAAAAAGTAATAGATAACACTTTATTTTAAGGCTTCCTTGTCACACGTTTCATGTACTTACTTTTATAACTAATTAACTTAATTAAATTACATGCAAGTAACCCTAAACCAAACCCTAACCATAAAGTACATGTAGTTAATTAATATTACTTAGTACTTAAATATAATATAGTACTTTTTTTATCAAAGTAAAAACATTCCCTAAGAAACAAGAAATTATATGCTGCATTAAGAAAATTAAGCCTAATTTAGGGTCATTAGAAATATAAAATAACTAAAACTGAAATAAAAATAAATAAAAACTATACAGACATCTAAAAAAAAAAAACAGAAGATATACAAGTAAAATTCAAAACATTGATCAAAGTATCGCATTGAAGATTTAAAATTAAGCATTTTTTTTTTTCCATAATGAATATAATTCTGTCTGATCTAATGTTTTGGCTCAGCCTAAATTAGACTTAATACTTTTAAGTTTTTTGATGTGTTTACCAAAACAAAATGTAATATATAAATAATATTAAAATGACAAATTACATAAATTATATTTTACTTTAGCATTGAGACTTTTTGGGTAAAATGTGTTTCATTACCGTGAAAATAATGTGAATAATAAAGTTAGACTTCATTTTTTCATGCAAAATTTTGCAGTGAAATATGAGAGTTCTTGATGAGACTCATGTTTGATACTCTTGTACCCGCTGACACAGACAAGGACACATCGTGTCAGTGACCGTACAGCTCGGCCAAAACACACTCAATACAAACAAGAGTATGCGTCATTCAGAAAACTGCTGGAAATAACCAAACAACATCTGGGAGTTCTGGAGGATCAATGACTGGCTGCTGAAGAAAGCCACTTAATCATGACTGAACTCATCAAGTCTGATCCTCAGCAATTCATTCTGAAGATAAGTGAAGATAAAAATAAGTGCAAAATTATGCTATTGTGTTATTAACATGTTTGGGTATAAAGAAAACAATTCAGAGCAAACGAAAGATTGTTCATATGACAACATGCTAAAAACAACCATGTCTTTTGTAATAAAATGCCTTTTAGAGCTGAAGTGTGTGGTTCCTGCACCAACAAAAAAATTGTGAGAATAATGTGTTGTTTCTTAATGATTTTAAAATTTTGAATTTTTTGAAATTGGTTTAATAGGTTTCAAATGTTTGACATTTGTTGTATAAGTTTTAGATGAGGTTCTGTCAGCCCATTCAAAAAAAACAGACTGCTAGCATTCATATACAGCCTATATTCTAATGAATAAATAAATTATATAATAAAATAATATATATATAAAAAAAACACGCTTTTATTATTACTAACCTGCCACTCATTTATGTATTTCATGATGTGCAGAAATAAAAGAAATACACAAAATTAATTTTAAAAAATTACATTAATGAAAAATAAAATAATAAATAAAGCTATATTAAATCATAAAAAAGACCTTGCAAGTATTAATAACTACAAGTACTAATAACTTGCTACTTAATTATGTATTTCATGTGCAAAATCAAAGAAATAAAAAAAAAGTTGTAATAAAATTATACAAAATAGTAAAAAACAAAAACAAAAAAAAAAACACACAAAATAAAATGGTAATAATATAAAAATAAAAATTAAAAATACTAATTATTGCTACTTGGTTAAGCATTTAATGTACGAAATCAAAGAAATAAATAAAAATTTAAATAAAATGACAAAATAGTAATAAAAAATAAAAATATACAAAATAAACTTGTAATAATATAAAAATACTAATTACCTGCTACTTAGTTAAGCATTTCATGTGCAACACCTAGAAATAAGCCTAAAACAGGCCTAGCAGTCATGTAATAAACAAGGTTTTCTTAATGAATATAATATATTAAAATAATCTTTCCTTAATATTAGCACAATATTGAATGTTTTAAAAATGTATTCACTGAAATGCATTAAAAACAAAACATGCTGAACGTGCAGACAGTAATTAAACATCTTTTTCCATTTAAAATGGCTACATTTTTGCTTTCGTAAAGAGAGGGTATAAACTCACGTCATGTTTTCCAGTTCATCCAACAGCAGCACAATCACAACTAGTCTGCATTCAGGAGCTGTTTACTACAGAGACCGACCACCAGCTACTGATTAACCTCAACACACACACACACACACACACACACACACACACACACACAGAGACAGACCACCAGGTATTGATTAATGTACGCAGTGGCTGTTGTGTGCGATCAGCCAGTGCCTTCAAATATTAACAGCCCTAAAAAGACGCCCTACAATGCCCCTGCAGCCCAGAGCTCAGTATGAAAAACACAGAATCAGCCCATTTTAACTCACGTCACATGTCTCAGCACTTGTGTCCCCCGTGTGCACACTATGAAGGGAGCGTATGCTGAGTGTTTATGTGGTGTCAGTACAGTGAGTTACAGTGGATTACGGTTAGACGGCTGTAATCCCCTTCAGCAGAGCGGATCTGATCACTGCGGCTCCGGCTCTCTCACACGTTCCCAATCACAACCTCACACCTCTCATCATGAGATGTAACAGACAAGCATCTATTTCCCAGCATGCCTCTGCACCAGGACAGTGTAAACAAGCCAAACCGCGCTTCGATTAAGACTCTATCCAAATGAAAATGTGAGTAGACAAACACTTTTCAGAGAAATGATCAGACCTTAGAACTTTTTTGAAGTTTAAAACACCCCCTCATCTGTCATTGGTCAAACAAACAGGTAGCCCCGCCCCCAAATCAATCCATTGGTTGAATTAATGATGTCATGTCTCAATGATAATCTGTTATTACATCTTTTAAGTTTAATTGAAATTGCGTCAGTTTAATTAAAATTGAATCACTTTACAAAAAAATACTAATTTGTTGTTCTTTTATTTACTGTTTTGAATTTCAGTAAATACATTTTAAAATACAAAAATATTTATTCAGTGTGAGTGTGTGTTTGTCTGAGTGTGTTTGAGGTGTGTGTGTTTGTGTTTATTTGAAAGTTGTGTGAATGTGTGTGTGTTGTTGTTTGTGTTGTGTGTTTTTGAAAGTTGTTGTGAAATGTGTGTGTGTTTGAGATGTGTGTATGTGTGTGTTTGTTTGAAAAGTGTGGTATGTGTGTGTGTGTGTGTGTGTGTGTTTGTTTTTTTTACGTTTTTTTTGGTTGTTCTGTGTGTGAATGTGTGTGTGTGTGTGGAATGTGTGGTGTGTTTGTTTGTGTGTGTTTGTTTGAAAGTTGTGTGAATGTGTGTGTGTTTGAGATGTGTGTATGTGTGTGTTTGTTTGAAAAGTGTGTATGTGTGTGTGTGTGTGTGTGTTTTTTTTGTTGGTGTGTGTGTTTGTGTTTTGTATGTGTGAAATGTGTGTGTGTGTGTGTGTGTGTGTTTGAAAGGTGTGTGAATGTGTGTGTGTGTTTGAAAGGTGTGTGAATGTGTGTGTAGGTGTGTAAGGTGTGTGAATGTGTGTGTGTGTGTTTGAAAGGTGTGTGAATGTGTGTGTGTGTTTGAAAGGTGTGTGAAATGTGTGTGTGTGTTTGAAAGGTGTTGTGAAGGTGTGTACGTGTTTGAAAGGTGTGTGAATGTGTGTGTGTGTGTGTGT
The DNA here is from genome assembly GCF_018340385.1 of Cyprinus carpio. Taxonomy (NCBI): domain Eukaryota; kingdom Metazoa; phylum Chordata; class Actinopteri; order Cypriniformes; family Cyprinidae; genus Cyprinus; species Cyprinus carpio. The sequence goes on along the minus strand of NC_056601.1, from coordinate 35,320,452 downwards.
TTGTTTGACTGTGTGTGTTTGAAAGGTCTGTGTGTGAATGTGTGTGTGTTTGTTAGTTTGTGTGTGTGTTGGTTCCTAGTTTAGTTTGACTTTTTTTTTTTTTTTTTTTTTGGTATGGGTGGGGAAAAAAAGTATTTTTTTTTTTTTTTTTTTTGTTTCTTGTGTAATATTGTATATTTTATGTGTGGGATACCTCACAAGCCCCTTTCACACTACACGTTGTTCCCGGAAAATTGCCGGTAAATTGCTGGATCACCTTCTGTGTGAACGCAAACACGTCCCGGGATCGATCCCGGGTTGGGGATCTAGTAACATTGCCGGGTTCAGTCCCGGAACGAGCGCTGTGTGAACAAAAGCCAGAATCAAAGTAAAGGGTGTGTCATAGTGATGACGCACGTTATCGTGCGACTCTTTTGCCGGGTGTTTTGAAGGCAGATTAACGTTCGCGACAAAAAAATATTTGCAAACTGTAATAAAGCAGAGATCAGTTAGCTCCTCACTAGCCACGCTGAAGCTGAGATCGTTCACCAGCTTCAGTGAAAGCTAACGTACCTAGCGTTTTCGACTCGTACATTATACGTCACATCCTGATGTCACGTGTCATTACAAGACCTTTACGGGTTGTGTGTGAACACACGCACAGATTCCGGGAAACCACTGGCAGTGTGAATGAACCAAAATCTAACAATCCGGGAACAACTGCCGGGACACATTACCCCGTGTATTATCCGGAATCTCAGTGTGAAAGGGGCTATACTGGCTTTGTGTGTTATGCATACTTGGCCAATAAATGTTGATTGATTGAATGAAAACAGCATTTAAATAATACAAAATATATTTTTTTGAGAATCTAAAAATGCCGGTAGTTTTGTGTGAGGGCTAGGTTTTGGTGTAGGGGATAGAAAATACAGATTGGACAATATTAAAACAATTACACCTATATAGAGTCCCCACAAATTATAGAAACCAAATGTGTGTGTTTGGTTCTGCTCACCCTAAAGACCTCCTCCAGCAGTAGTTTGGCACAGTTTCTGCCCAAGTCCTCCGGCAGCACCGGATCTCCCTGACCCTGCGGTGTGGACACGACCTCAGCACCCAGAAACGTGCCGTTCACCGTCTCAGCCACCAGCGTCAGCCCGAACCCTGGAGACCTGCACACAACACACAGTGCATTAGTCACTTCACCACAAACTCTTACTCACTGCTTACTAGCACGAGATTTCTGGGGTGTTTGCTAACGTCACTGAAGCTGCTTCACAACTAAACCCCACTCTAATGCCAATGTTCAATAACAATCCCTTAATTATTGTCAATCATCAGCTCAGACGGACTGCAGTAACTCACTTCCCAGAGCTGGCTCCCTTCATGTGGTCGGTGTAGATGTAAATATCCGGGATGAATTTGTTCAGGATGCTCCTGGCCGAGTCCACGATCCTGTTGGCCATCTGAGGAGAAACTCGCACCGAGAACCTGACGCACGCCGGTCAAAGATCAACACTAAACACCAGTGATGAGAGACATCGACGAAAAACACTCGAAGGCTAGATGACCCTGCTTTGATTTCACTGGCTGATATTAAACTCCAAAAAGTGTTCCCCAAAAACTGGAGCCATATTCACAAAAACATCTTACGACAAATAGTAGCTGCTAATTTTACGATTAAGGAAAAAATCTTAAAAATGACGAGAGTGTCTAAATGTTTGCTCTAAGAGTATTTCACAAAGCATTTTAGTGCTAAAACCTACGGAAGCCTGTTTCTGCCACTGAATAAAGGGGAAAAAAAAGGTTATTGCGACTTCTCAGAATTGCAAGATATAAACTTACAATTGCGAGATAAAAAGTTGCCATTGCTTTTTTAAAAAAAAAAAAATACTTATTGTTGAGTGTGGGTTGTCATATGTGAGATGTAATGATTCTGTTAATTTTTTTTTCTAATTTTTTGGCTCTATTTAATAATGGCAACATTTTTATTTTAAACTCTTGATTTGAATATGGCAACATGATACTCCTCATACAATATTTCTGTGATTAAATGAGAGACCCCTCCCCTATCAGCCAATCAGTAAGCTTGATGACATCATACATAGTAATGAGCTCAACCCCGCCCTTTCTCTTTAGATTAGGATTTCTCCCCATTCCTTAGTAAAAGTTCCTCTTAGCAACTTTGTGAAGAGGTTTAAAGCAGTTTTACTGCTATTTATGACATTTCACTTGTGGTTCTGTGTCAGCCTCTGTGGACAGAACTGTCAGAATTAATGGGGACCGGTTTTATTATCAATGGAAGGATACGCTGTTCCTCGGATCCTCTTGATTTTTCCGGGTTCTGTGAGATGAACGGGTTTCATGGAGCGGCGAACAGGACAGGTGAAGAGCACCTCACCTCCTCCTGCAGGAGCCATGCCTCGCTTCAGCACCTGTGTAAACACCATCAACACGCTAACGCTAGCACAAAACCCAACCGCATTGATGCACGTGACAGATGCGTTTATCCAAAGAGACTTGAACTGCAGTGCTTCATCAGTTCATGCATTCACTGGGAAACTAAGGTGGCTGTCAAATTAATGGACTTGTTTTTTTTTTTTTTTTTTTTTTTTGATGCGTACTCTATTGACAGACCTTTATTTCCCAGACCGTCTCCATCAATCCCAAACTTCTTCATCAAAGGAATCGCAGTGACCTTCAGAAGATCCACCTAGAGAACACGGGCATTTTATTCAGATAATTAGATATCAAAGCAGAAGAATCAAATGTGATCACTATATTATTACCACACACACACACACACAACGCAATACAAAGAATAAAAATCGAATGATACTGGATTGTGATGAAAACAAAAAGTAAAAAAAAGAAGTAGGAAAACGTCTCAGGTTACGAATGTAACCATGGTTCCCTGAGTAGGGAACGAGACACTGTGTCCTCTAGCGACCCCTAGAGGACGCAGTTCGAAGTTCCCTTGAAAGGGAACGTCTCAGGTTACGAATGTAACCATGGTTCCCTGAGTAGGGAACGAGACACTGCGTCCTCTAGCGACCCCTAGAGGATGCATTTCGAAGTTCCCTTGAAAGGGAACGTCTCAGGTTACGAATGTAACCATGGTTCCCTGAGTAGGGAACAAGACACTGCGTCCTCTAGGGGTCGCTAGAGGATGCAGTGTCTCGTTTCCTTGAAAGGGAATCTCATATGAACAGTTATAAAGTTAAACTATTTATTAAAAGATTAACAATTAAAATGAAAAAAGTAAAATAAAATAACGTAATTTAATTTAAAATTAAAATTCATATGAACTCAAGTGTAAATTCACTACACTGTATATGGTAACCCTAGGGGTCGCATGACTACTGATTTCTGCTAGTCTCGATTACTTATTTAAAAAAACTACTCGAGTTACTCGACTACTCGTGGTTCATGCTACTGTAAATGAATAAACATTAAATAGTTTTTTATCAATAAACATTTATTAATTAACTAATTAATTAATAGCCTAATGCAACAATTAGCCTACATAACATACGTAAACTGTCAAAACTTTAGACCGTTCTGGCAATCAAACAGTTGACGGCAGCCATTGGCTTCCATTGTATGGAAAAAAATACTATGGAAGTCAATGGCTACCAAGCCAAACATTCTTCAAAATATCTTTGTTTGTCCTCAACAGAATAAAGAAACTCTTACAGGTTTGGAACAACGTGAGGGTGGGTAAACTGTAACAGAATTCACATTTTTGGGTGAACTATCTCTCTACAAAGGTGAGAGGTCAAATATCAGTGCAGATTACTGGGCAAACACTCACCGATGGGTCTGTGGGGTCGTTGGTGACGCCCTTCAGCACGGCTCTGAGCGGCGTCTTCATGAACGGAGCCAGCATGAGCAGAGCCTCCAGATAATAACCGATCGAGCGCTGGACGTTACACTCGTGCTCCACGGAGCCACCGTACAGCAAACCCGGCTGATAGAACAACACCGTTCCTGCATCGACACACACACACACACACACACACACACACGATATGAGAGAACAACCAACACGCCTGTCAATCAATCGATCGATCAGTGTTCACTTGTACTCACCCGTCTGGTTGATCTCGATCCTGGTGCCGTTGGTCACTTTGTCAAGGAGCCTGATGAAGCTCGCTTCAAAATCTGACCGACACAAAAGATATCAATGAAATAATGAAAACAATATCGTCATCAGCAGAGCAAGAACTGATGCTCATGTTGAAACACTTCAAAACAAGATTTAAAAATAAACAAATACATCAATCTGATGAGAAGAGCCACATTTAAGCCTGAAGTTGTTGATATTAAAGGCTTCTGCTGAAAGGCCTGAAACTAGTTTTTGTAGTCAAATATAAATTTGATTATGTATTTATTTACAAGATTAAAATTTCATACAATGAGTCGTAGTGGATGGTTTAATCAAGTGGATCAATAACCAAAATTATGTGAATTTTGAGTAACTAAAAATTCTGAGAATTAAAAATAATAATAATAATAAATTTACAGCCAAGTTTTGTGATTAATTGTTAATATATTATTATTATAAATTACAAATCTAATAAAAACAAAAATCCAAATGGTCCAATTGTTATTGAAAAATCCAGTAACTTATTTTATTTAGAAAAGAAACTAAAAGGCTAGAATAAATAGATCTTAAAATGACCATTTTTTTTTTTTTATTAAGAAAAAGTAAATAAAAACTTGGATATGCAGTTGTATTTTATTTAGAAAATAAATTAAATAGGCAAAAAAGCCTAGAATAAATAGAATACAAAATGGCAAACAACTAAACAAATACATAAGAAGAGAACACATGAATTGGACTTAAGAAATTAATTTTTTTAAAACTACAGAAACGAAAAATCTGTAATCTGAATCAGAGAGGGAACCATAATCTGTTTTTAACACCTCAAGAGTACAACACGATAACATGTGCTGTAGATAAACGACTGTATAATGATAATATATTTCATATAACGCATTTATAGATGGTTTGTGTTATGGATTGATTAGATACTACGTCACGTGTGATGTGTGATGTTGTGATATAAACGCACCTCGCAGGCCGGGATTGTCATCTTTAGATCTGATGTTTCGTATTTTCACTCGCTTTCCGCTCAGTGTGGACAACACGAGTCTCTGTCTGAAGCAGCTGCAGCCCTCGAACTCCATGATGTGAGGAACACACGTGTTTCTACTGCGAGCTGGACCCAACAGACAGCGCTACGAGAGCCCGCGAGGGACAAACACACAAACGCGAAGGCGGAAAGATGACGTTACATCCGATGACCACTAGAGGGCGACAAAGTCCAGCTTTCTCTGATTGGGCGCCTTAGAATGGAGATGAACTGTAGAAAAGGCGTTTTAAATTATTTTAATTTATGATTTATTATCATGCTAAATAAACTTTATAATCAAATAAAAATGTGAATATAGATCAAAATGAAAAAATAAATAGAAGCACATTTAAAAGCATAACAATATAAAAATATTTGCACATTTATTAAAAATATTTACATATAAATATATTTCAATTTATACATATCCAATTTAATATTTAGTAATTTGATGTCTGTGTCATTAATATTAATACTAGATTATTTATTTCATTTTATTGGGATTTGATCGCATTTATTTGTCAGTATTAAAATGAAAGATTTTACAGTTTGGCATTGGTGGATACTTTTGAAATCTTTTATTTGTTTGGAAAAGTCACATCACATAATTTTTTTTAAAACATCATTTTATATAGGGATGCACGATAAATATCGGCACGATATTAATGCGCATCTCGTCAGTAAAGCGGTTCTGTAATCAGCGGTAAATCTCTACACGTGCGTGCTTTAGCGTGAAGCAGCGCATCTCTAGATGATAAATATCGTGCCGATATTTATCGTGCATCCCTGATTTTATAAAACCAAAACAAAATACAAAAATCAAGGGGAAAAAATAAAAAAGTTTCATTTAAAGTATAGTTGATTTATGTCAATAATACACAAATATGACATTTATTATAAACAGTTTGTGAATTCAGGTTTGTATGTGCTCAGAGACATACAGTGCCTTGCGAAAGTATTCATACCCCTTCATTTATTTCACATTTTGTCATGCTGCGATATGTGTTGCATCATGGAGTTTTTAATTATTTTACAATGATAAGCATTTGTGCTGTGAAATTAAATAACCAGGACAAAACCTTATTTTAGAGAACAGTTTATTAAGTCATTGGAACAGAAGCAATCATAGTTGTGATCACGTCTGTGGTGTGGCTAATTTGATTATTAATGATCATCTATTTATGATCTTAAAGTCAAGCATGAAGGAACGTGCAGAAGAGTGTTTAAAATATTAAACAGAAAAGAGCTGTGACTGGCTGATAAACCCCGCCTCCTCACCCTCAAATCGGTCTGAATAAACATGGTTAATGAGAAGATTAGTGAAAAGTTAAGTCAACAACTCACTTAGATGTACGTCAAGCCACATTCAGCCTTGAAACGACTTGAAAACACTCTTCTTGCCTATTAGTTTGGAATAAATGTAAACATGTTTGAAAAGCACTAAATTGATGAGAAATACACTTTTAATAAACAGCATTAGTGAGTTGTTGTTGGTGTTGCTTTCTCTTTGATAGTTTAAGTAATGTCCATTTATTTAACCTAAAATACAAACCCGATTCCAAAAATGTTGGGACACTGCACAAATTGTGAGTAAAAAGGGAATGGAATAATTTACAAATCTCATAAACTTATATTTTATTCACAATAGAATATAGATAACATATCAAATGTTGAAAGTGAGACATTTTGAAATGTCATGCCAAATATTGGCTCATTTTGGATTTCATGAGAGCTACACATTCCAAAAAAGTTGGGACAGGTAGCAATAAGAGGCCGGAAAAGTTAAATGTACATATAAGGAACAGCTGGAGGACCAATCTGCAACTTATTAGGTCAATTGGCAACATGATTGGGTATAAAAAGAGCCTCTCAGAGTTGCAGTGTCTCTCAGAAGTCAAGATGGGCAGAGGATCACCAATTCCCCCAATGTTGCGGCAAAAAAGTAGTGGAGCAATATCAGAAAGGAGTTTCTCAGATAAAAATTGCAAAGAGTTTGAAGTTATCATCATCTACAGTGCAGAATATAATCCAAAGATTCAGAGAATCTGGAACAATCTCTGTGTGTAAGGGTCAAGGCCGGAAAACCATACTGGATGCCCGTGATCTTCGGGCCCTTAGACGGCACTGCATCACATACAGGAATGCTACTGTAATGGAAATCACAACATGGGCTCAGGAATACTTCCCAGAAAACATTGTCGGTGAACACAATCCACCGTGCTGTTCACCGTTTCTGGCTAAAACTCTATAGGTCAAAAAAGAAGCCATATCTAAACATGATCCAGAAGCGCTGGTGTTTTCTCTGGGCCAAGGCTCATTTAAAATGGACTCTGGCAAAGTGGAAAACTGTTCTGTGGTCAGACGAATCAAAATTTGAAGTTCTTTTTGGAAAACTGGGACGCCATGTCATCCGGACTAAAGAGGACAAGGACAACCCTAGTTGTTATCAGCGCTCAGTTCAGAAGCCTGCATCTCTGATGGTATGGGGTTGCATGAGTGTGTGTGGCAATGGGCAGCTTACACATCTGGAAAGGCACCATCAATGCTGAAAGGTATTCAAGTTCTAGAACAACATATATTCCCATCCAGATGTCGTCTCTTTCAGGGAAGACCTTGCATTTTGCAACATGACAATGCCAGACCACATACTGCATCAATTACAACATCATGGCTGCGTAGAAGAAGGATCCGGGTACTGAAATGAGAAGGATTGCAGTCCAGATCTTTCACCCATAGAAAACATTTGGTGCATCATAAAGAGGAAGATGCAACAATGAAGACCTAAGACAGTTGAGCAACTAGAAGCCTGTATTAGACAAGAATGGGACAACATTCCTATTCTTAAACTTGAGCAACTTGTCTCCTCAGTCCCCAGACGTATGCAGACTGTTATAAAAAGAAGAGAGGATGCCACACAGTGGTAAACATGGCCTTGTCCCAAAAATTGTGAGATGTGTTGATGCCATGAAATTTAAAATCAGCTTATTTTTCCCTTAAAATTATACATTTTCTCAGTTTAAACATTTGATATGTCATCTATGTTGTGTTCTGAATAAAATATTGAAATTTGAAACTGCCACATCATTGCATTCTGTTTTTATTCACAATTTGTACAGTGTCCCAACTTTTTTGGAATCGGGTTTGTATGTATTTGTTATGTGATATATGGAATGGAATTTAATTTGTGTAATTTACTTACTTACACACACACACACACACACACACACACAAACATAAAAACAAACAGTAAGGACTTATTATTCAACTTATTAGTTGTGTCCTTTTTGCCCAACAGCAGCATCAATTTGCTCCTTGAGTTTCTCTCTGTTGTTTGAGATGTTTTATCCAGTGACCTCCATAAGATCAGCGATCATCTCATCGCTGTAAGTACCTTGAAAGGTGCAATATTTTTTCCTCCAGTCCTCAATATCATCTGAAGAAAGAGTGGAAAACTTAAATGGAAACATAGATGATGTTTCATTTTTATTCAAATATACAATCTTAATTTGTCTCTACAGTTGATCACATTAAACAGAGGGATGTGAAGCACAGTTGGAGCATTTTGGCCTTCGTGAACACATAAAAGTCCTTCGGAATGTTGATTTCAGGGAAGTATAGTTTTAGTTTTAGTTTCCTGCACACATCAGCAGCTCGTCTCACTGTCTGCAGTGGAAAAGCATAACTGTATCACTTCATTAAAAGGGTGAGAGAAACATGTCAGTTAAAATTTAAATTGTTATTCACTGAATGATTGATGATGGTCTCCATGTATTATAGATAAATATGGTTAAAATGAAATCATATGCCCTTATGTGTAAATGGTTTTCTTTATTGTTTTCATCTGTTTATATGACCACACACCGTATTTTATAATTATCTGTCAGTGTTTTTTAAGGTTAGTGTGGTCACATATATGTCACGAGGAAAAAAACAGCACAATTGTGTCAACAAAAAAATAAAAAAAATAAATCAAGTCAGGTGGGGTGTAAATACATGACAGAGAGTAAATGATGATTTCTAGGTGATCAATTTTTTAACTTTTATTATAGTCAGTGTTGGGGAAAGTTACTTTTAAAAGTAATGCATTACAATATTGCGTTACTCCACAAAAAAGTAACTAATTACGTTACTTAGTTACTTTTTATGGAAAGTAATGCATTACGTTACTTTTGCGTTACTTTTTTAAATATGAGCAGGGGCTTGATTGTTATTAATATAAGAAGTTCTATTTATAGCAAATGTAAAAGCCCTTTCACACCAAGAAGTGTAAAGAATAAACCTCATAGGCTGAAGGAAAAGTAAATTCATGTCTGTACAGTAGAACACAGGAGAAGAAGTTTCAACACTCTTCAGCAATAAAAAAAACAATGAAGCACAACTGTTAGTTTATCTAAAGTCATTTTTTTTTTCTTATTAGTATGGTTGAACTGGATCATCAAAGGACAGCAGCAAAGACACTGGTTAATAAAATGGGATTAGATACATTTGTGTTATTTAACATTTAATTATTGCAGGTTTGTGTCATATTCACTGTTTTAATTAATTTTGATGAATACTAACTCTAAATTTTTTGTGAGTAGGATGAATTAATACACATTCACATTTAGTCTAGAACTACATCATGTTCACACAGCGCACACACAACGCCTCTGTACTCTGATTTCTCTCAGTATGGGGACAGGAGACTTGTCAGTCAATAAATGGAAAAAAGCAAAGAAAACTAGCGTTACTTTTTTAGAAAAAGTAACTCAGATATTTCCTTGTAAATTAAAAAGTAATGCGTTACTTTACTAGTTACTTGAAAAAAGTAATCTGATTACGTAACTCGAGTTACTTGTAATGCGTTACCCCCCAACACTGATTATAGTGTTATATATGTGTGTGTGATACCATTAAAGGATTGCTTTCACTGAAATCCAAGGAAATGATGAGGTCAATGTCTCGTTCTTCTCTCAGCACTGAGACGTAGGGTGAGTTCAGCAACACTCCTGCTGACTACCTTCATAGTCTAGGAAAAATCAGCTGATGTTTGCCTCCACTTTGTAAAAGAGGGAAACTGTACATGATTGAGTTTTGCTTTCTGGCAATGTATAACTATTTTTTTGTGTCTTCTGTGTATTTTCTATCAGTTTTTGGCCAAAACAGATGTTTTTGCTTGTTACCTTATAGAGTTTTGCAGTTTCATCATTTAGTTTTTTTTTTTATTACGTTTTGCTGTTTAAAATTTCCTGAAAATCTAAGAGACCTTGAAAACGTACATATTTAAATACAGCCTTCACCCGAATATTGACTTCAATTCCCATCTGCCTTCATACCTGGGACTGATTGCGCACACCTGCATTCAATCAGACACTCACATATACACACATTTAAGCACTGCTCACTCACGCCCTCACTGTGAAGTCTTGATTTGGTACGGTGGTCAATTCTGGGCATCCTTGTGGATTACCTACTCCGTATTTGTACCTGAACTGTTCTCTCGCGTTTTGAGTTAGGAGTCATGAAGAGGACTCCGAAGTCACTAAGACCAAGCCACAAACTATCCTAAAATGGCTGTTGCCATCAATCTGCCTCGGAACATAAACATTTTAGAAATGTTTGATGATAATGAGCTTTTATAAAGGTATCGCCTTTGGTTTTGGAGGTTATTCCAACTCCAGTTTTCCTTTGATTATATCCTTATTTTCATTATCCAGTTGGGCAAGAAGTAACATCTCTTCTTGCATCCAGTTTAGTTTTCTTTTACGTTTGCAAGTCTTACTATGAGCCATGATTATTCTACCCTGTTAATTAAAAAGCTATTTATATGCATATTCATTAATTATGAGAAGCATACTGTCACGATCATCAGCTGGAGTGCCCATGAACTCCATTTCCCATAATCCCGTGCCTAGGGCTAATCACCGCCAGGTGTTGTCCATTACCACTCCCCTATATATACTGTGTTTGGACTCTGAGTCTTATAGTTGTTTAGCCCAGTTTGACATTTCCGAGTGGTTTCCTTGCGTTTGCTCCTTCCGTGTCTGATCTTGGATTGTTTATACCGCTTGTGATTCTCTGCTGCCAGCCCAGAGCCACTGCACAAGATGGCCGCCAGCCCAGAGCCCGCTCCTCGCATGCGCCCTCTAGAGGGAGGTCGGGTCGTGGCACTTCCTCCAGAAATGGCAGCCACGGCTGACCTTCCAGAGTCACATCAAGTCACAGTTGATCGTCCAGAGTCTCGTCACACCTTAGCTGTTCGTCCAGAGTCAGGTCACTTCCTGTCAGCTGCACCTAGATCATCGAGGTCAGTTCTTCGGTCTCCCAGACTGGCATCAAGTATGAATGATCCACCGCTGATGGCGGCATGTGCAGCTGGTATCCCTAAAACTCATTCACTCTAGTCCTCCTATTCCTGAACTTTTCTCCGTCTGTAGTGGTTCCCACAATGGGGATTGCTTTATGGAGGATTTGGGCTGCATACATCAGCACTGAGACTCGTGAGACAGCGGCACCTATTATGATATTTCCAGAGGTGGCAGCTGATACTGCTGTAGAACCTCCAGAGGTGTCAGTTGTACCCGTCTACGAACTCACTGCCTGTCCTGTCACAGCCATGGAGGCCGCCTACAAACTCACTGCCTATCCTGTCACAGCCACGGAGGCCGATTACGAACTTCCTGTCATGGCTATGGAGGCCGTCTGTGAACTATGTCACGATCATCAGCTGGAGTGCCCATGAACTCCTTTTCCCATAATCCTGTGCCTAGGGCTAATCACCGCCAGGTGTTCCCCATTACCACTCCCCTGGGCTGTGCAAAAAATTGAATACGATTTTTTCATGCGCATCTCTTCAGTAAAAGACGCTACTGTGATTAGTGGAAAAGTTCCATTTATTCTGGTAATCGCAATCAGATTGTAAAAACCTATGTATTAAATAAATAGACTGCTGATCTGATGCTGTGCTGTCCAGCGGCAATCATTGGATAATCTTCTTACAAGGAGTGTTAAGCCAGCCAAAATATTCACAAGCAAAGAAGCTGGCTGTTTCAAGTTCTGCAGCCAAGCATGTTAGCAAAGTTGAGTGGAAGGGAAAAGTGTGGAAGAAAAAGATGCACAACCAACCAAGAGAACCGCAGCCTTATGAGGATTGTCAAGCAAAATCGATAAAAAAATTTGAGTGAACTTCACAAGGAATGGACTGAGGCTGGGGTGAAGGCATCAAGAGCCACCACACACAGACGTGTCAAGGAATTTGGCTACAGTTGTCGTATTCCTCTTGTGAAGCCACTCCTGAAACCACAGACAACGTCAGAGGCGTCTTACCTGGACTAAGGAGAAGAAGAACTGGACTGTTGCCCAGTGGTCCAAAGTCCTCTTTTCAGATGAGAGCAGGTTTTGTATTTCATTTGGAAACCAAGGTCATAGAGTCTGGAGGAAGGGTGGAGAAGCTCAAAGCCCAAGTTGCTTGAAGTCCAGTGTTAAGTTTCCACAGTCTGTGATGATTTGTGGAGCAATGTCATCTGCTGATGTTGGTCCATTGTGTTTTTTGAAAACCAAAGTCACTGCACCTGTTTACCAAGAAGTTTATTCAAGTGTGCTATTAGTATACTTCTTTTAAATTAAAAATAGGAAAGTATGCTTTTAGTTTACTTTTTATGTACTTCTCAGAAATGGGCTTTATGTACTCCTCAGAAATATACTTAAAATGACATTTAAGTATACTTGACCTATACTTACAAAACATCTAAATATATTTGAGCTATACTTGTGCCCCTAGGGTAACACTTTATAATAACATTCCGTTATAAGTCATTTATAAATTATTAGTTAATGATGAACTAATCATTTACAAAACATGACTATACATTCGTAAATGATTAATAAGTGATAAGTTAACATTTTAGTACTGTTTTATTAATTCAGTTATAAGTCACTTACAAGTTATTAGTTAATGATGAACGAATCATTTACACAACATGACTATATGTTCATAAATGATTAATGAGTGGTATGCTAACGATTTACAAATGTGTTGTAAGTTATCTTAAAAAAAGTTCAAATCATGAAAAAAATCAAACAGATCATTAGTAGATAGTTTATAAGTTATTAGTTGATACATTATTTATCAATTATAAATCATTGAAGTATTTATGTCAAAATTGTTTTGTATAATTATCTCAATGAACAATTGTTAATAATGAACAAACCATTAGTAAATGATCAATATATGATTTTTTTGATAAAGTTTTAAGCTGGTCCGTGTTCGAAAGCACAAACATGCAGGTATGCTAAACCACTATTTTTAAGAAGAGTAATTGATTAGTTTTGAAGTGGATAAACATTTATAAATGCCTTAAGGGCCGTACACACCGGGACGAATATCGGCGCGCGTTATTCGCCAGCGTTTTTCAACGCGTTTTTTGTGTTCACACCCAAGCGATTTTCGCTGACGATGAGCCGAGTGAACATGCAAATTCATTCCCTGAAATTAGATGCCGCTTAATGTAAAACAGAAATACTAGAAATACTAGTTCTCTTTTATCAAGATTTTTGTAATCGCTGTCGCGTTTGTCATATAGTTCTTTGTGTTCCGACACCAACGAGACCAGCAACTCTACATTCATCTTGCCTTGCATCTTCTTCGTCTTATTTCTTCCCGGCAGTGTAGACGCTACTTGGCGTATATTTTCTTCGCCGTTACGTATGTGTGCTCAGCAAGACAGTTTTGTGTTTGAGCGCCCCCAAGTTGTGTTTTACTGTAACTTCAGAAGCTCCAGACACGTGTGCAAAAGCGCCATTCTCATTGGTCGTATAGTTATTAGAGTGTTTCCCCGCGGAACAAATGTTTCTCTTCTAAATACCGGCAAGGCTCACCCATCCGATGCAGTGAGTATTGAATTCCCGTCAGATGCCGCAAGAGCCTCCTGTTGAGCAAACCTTGCCTTTTCCGTCCAACTATCAGCGAGGTTTACCCGTCTGATGCCGCAAGTATTAAACTCCCGTCAGATGCTGCAATAGCTTTCCAGGTCGAGTGAATGTTTTCTTTCAACTAACGGTGTTGTTTACCCGTCCGTGCACTGAGCATTTAGCTCCTGTCGGATGCCGGCGAGAGCCTCCCGGCCACACAACTTTGCCTTTTCCATTTTACGGCCGGTTGGTATTGCGAGGTTGATGCAGCGTGCTCCCATCGAACGTCGGCGAGAGCTTCCCAGTTAAACAACCTTAACTTTCCCCTTTTACGGTCGGCGAGACTTACCCATCCGATGCCGTGAGCATGGAGCTCCAACCGGATGCCGGCGAGAGCCTCCCAGCCACACAACTTTGCCTTTTCCATTTTACGGCCAGCGAGGCATACCCGTTCGATGCAGTGTGCTCCCATCGGACGTCGGCGAGAGCCTCCAGGCTAGACAACCTTACTTTTCCGTATTACGGTCGCCAAGCTGACCTATCCAATATTAGAGTATCGAGCTCCCATGGGAGGCCAGCGAGAGCCTCCGTTTCCATTCTACAATCGGCGAGATGTACCCATCCAATACCGCAAGCATTAAGCTCCCGTTGAACTCCGGCAAGAGCGTCGCAACTAAACAACCTTAACTTTCCCCTCCCATGGTCGGAGAGACTTACCCATCTGGTGTCGCAAGTATTAAACTTCCACCGGATGCCGGCGAGAGACTCCCGGCCAGACAACCTTACCTTTTCTATTCTGCGGCCAGCAAGGCTTACCCGATGCATGGAGTTGGACCTCCCATCGGATGTAGGTGAGAGCCGCCCGGCTACTCTACATTGCT
>NC_056601.1:35303920-35305291 GCF_018340385.1 Cyprinus carpio | reverse complement strand
CAATGCCGCGAGTATCAAGCCCCCCCCATCGGAGATCGGCAAGAGCCCCATGGACACACAATCCCACCTTTTCCATCCTACGGTCGTCGAGGCTTAACCTTCCTATGCCGTGAGTAGCGAACTCCCATAAGACGTCGACGAGAGTCTCACGGCCACACAAACTTACCTTTTCCATTCTATGGCCTGCGAGGCTTACCCAGCTGATACAGTGAGCAGGAAGTCCTTGTTGGATGCTGGCGAGAGCCTTCTGGCCACTTAATTTTACCTCTTCTGTCTTACATCCGGAGAGGCCTACCCGTTCGATGCGTGTGCTCCCTTCGGACGCTGGCGAGAGCCTCCCGGTTAGACATCCTTACCTTTTCATTTCTATGGTCATGAGAGCTTACCGGTTCGTCGTGTGCTCCCCTTCCCGGATGTGAGCGAGCCTCCACAGCCAGACAACTTTACCTTACTAAAATTTCTCGGTTGGCGAGAAACACCCACGTTCGATGCGTGTGCTCCCTTCAGACGCTGGCGAGAGCCTCCGGCCCGAACAACCTTTAACTTTCCACATTCTACGGTTGTAGAGACTTACCCGTTAGATGTGTGTGCTCGCCGGACGTCGGTAGGAATCTCGACCAACACAACCTACTGCTTTCCATTTGACTGTGGCGAGGAAGCAACGTCCGGCGTACTTGAGTCTCGACCTCCCGTAAACCCTGCCTAAAACCCTCTCCGCTATCCTCACATCTTTTTAACTTACCCGCGCCTGGCGAGGCTTACCCGTTCCGATGTTCTGAGAATGATACCCCATCGGATGCCGCGAGAGCCTCCCAGTCAGTTTTCCTTTACACTCTCCCGTCCAGCGAGGCTTACCTGTCTGATCGTCGCTCCCTTCCAGGCGTCTGGCGAGAGTTCTCTGGTCGGGTTTCTATGCTTGCCGCCCGCAAGCAAGTCTCACATCTATCCTGATGCCTTGAGTCTTGATCTCTCCCGTCGGATGTCGCCAAGAGTCTTCCTTCGTCGTCAGCCCAAAGCTTTTATCTGCCAAACTGAGAGGACCCAGACGTCTGTTGTCCTGAGTCTTAATCTCCAGTCGGAGTTTCATGGGCTCTCTTGGTCAGCTATTTGCCCTTCGCCCACTGAATAGCAGGGGCTTGTCAGCCTGTAGGCCCGCATCGCCTTGACACCGTGGACCTATTCCAGTCCAGACTTAGCTTCGGGTCCTCCCAGTCGGGCTATCACCACAATTACGCTGCTCCTCCTCATCGGCCGGTAGGGCTCACCGTTCCAACGCCACAAGACCACAATTTCGGCTCGAGCCCTACTGACCGGGCGTCCCAAACCTCGCAGTCTGGTACCAGCAGCCGGTAGGGCCTACCCTTCCAATGC
>NC_056601.1:35303394-35303741 GCF_018340385.1 Cyprinus carpio | reverse complement strand
CCCCGGACAGCACGCCAAATACGCATTTCATACCTAAGCTAATAATATGTAAGCGTGAACTAGTGAAACTAGTATTTTACTGAGAGTATACTTCAAAGTGTACAAAGTATTTAATTAGTAAACTATCAGTATACCTATAAGTTCACTTTTAGTATAATTGCAGTAGAAACTACAAACATAGAGGTAAACTAGTTGTGTACTCAAAGTTTACTACTGTTATACTTAAAGTATACTTAAAAGTATACTTTTATATACTAGAAAGTGGGCCTATTTAGTCCCAAGGGGTATTGAAACAGTACACTTACAAGTATACTACTAGAAGACTGATATTTGTATACTTGCTACAT
>NC_056601.1:35302475-35303322 GCF_018340385.1 Cyprinus carpio | reverse complement strand
GAGGAGTACCGTTTTCAGTATAATGTGTTTTGGAGAATGACAAACCCACCCTGACTTGAATAGATCTATCTGTGCTGCCCCCTTGTGGGAAGAGTTGTTTGTGTTTTGAGTTTCTTGCATTTTGTCCACGTAGAGATTCCGTAGTTCAGTGATTCTCCTTACAGTCCCTCAGCAAGTCGATCTCCAGTGTGTTAAAGTCTGTAAATCATTAATTTGGTTCCCAAAAAGATCTGTCTGTAAGTGTTTATTTGATAGTGATTTTAGCTTCCTTTAGATATTGAATTTAGTAATTTTAACATGTTTTCATTTCATAATTCGTAAGGAATATTTGGTGCTAGTATTGTTAGCTTTCCTATGGCATTTTCCATGTATATTGGTTTCATGGTAATCGCTCACTATTGAGATTGTAATATGGATTTTCATTGTTTCTGTATGTTACAGTTTTACAGTCCTTCCAGTAAACACACCAACTGAGCAAGAAGCTTCCTGGTTCTTTATTGGAGATTGTTAGCTATCTGTAAAGCTAGTTCACACACACTAGTAAAGGCAGAAAAGTAAAAAGACAGATGGAAGTTCAACCAAAAGTCGATACAGAAGACAACACTGCTGCCCGGACCACCAAAGTACAGTTAGCAACGTTGGTGACCTGTGGGAAACGAGATCGAACTGTTCTAACATCTCACGATCCAGTCAGCGGTCACGGGCCAGTCAAAGGTCCAACGCAAGCATTTTGGCAGCAAAAGCACGCACTAAAGCTGCTGCCGCTCAAGCACAGGCATCATACGCTGAAAAAGAAGCAGAGGTGATAAAAGAACAAGCCCACATCGAAGCTGAAGCTACAAAAAAG
>NC_056601.1:35299577-35299711 GCF_018340385.1 Cyprinus carpio | reverse complement strand
GAACAGCTGCTTACCATAACATGAAAACGCACCATAAACGTAGTCCATTATTTTGTGCATTTTATTCCAAATCTTCAGAAGGCGTACGATACCACCGTGTGAGAAAAAGATTTGTTTTCCGTAATATAATCATT
>NC_056601.1:35299007-35299172 GCF_018340385.1 Cyprinus carpio | reverse complement strand
ATACAATAGTATATTAACTAAGATAATAGTCACTGTCAATATATCTATATTGCTGTTTTATTTTTGTGAAGTGGCTAAAACGTCGTGTATAAGGGATGTGTTGGGGCTCAAATATATCTATATAATAGTAAAATATATTTGCTTAAAAAATATTTATAATTTAAA
>NC_056601.1:35297225-35298582 GCF_018340385.1 Cyprinus carpio | reverse complement strand
ATACTATCAAAAAGGAAACTATGAATCCAGTTAAACATTCATACCACCAATACCCATCTTATCCAATTTAATTAGAAGTCCCTCTTTTCAAATCATGTCATAGGCTTTCTCCACATCGAAAAATACTCCTAATAAAACTTCCTTATTGACCAATATCAGATATCAGACTCCAGACATAGAACCGCATCCATAGAGTTTCGACCTTTCCGAAACCCACTCGTGCCATGCTTATCTCGCTGTAAATAATGCTCACATTCGGTTCTGTGGCTGCGGTTCTGTAACTGCTGCTCTCTCTTCTTCTACCAGCTAACTGTATTTAAGCTTAGCATAAGAGAACCACATTGTCCCCTAATGATGGGTATAGAATAACACCCTAAGTAACATTTAACTGTTACATCAGGACCAATCTAAAAGCAACTCTGAGTGAGAATAACACCCTAAGTAACATCTTTCTAAGAGCAACTCTCTGAACCCATTGCTAGGAATGACACAGTCTTTTGAAGTCTGTGATTGGTTGGTTGTTCAATAAGGAAATTAAAGAGCACTTTTAAGATTAGGGTCTATTTTAAGCCTTCACTTTGAAAGTGCAGGCGCATTTTTTTTTTTTTTTTCTGTTTTACCGTACTCTCTCTCTGCTACCTGTCAAAGAGAGCTGTGTGTCTTTGCAGACGCTTCTACATCAGCCATATCAGCAGTTGCTTACCTGCGAGCCATAGACACTGAAGGTCATGTCCACATAGGCTTCTGCATGGGCAAGTCCAAATTAGCTCCTCGACAAGTCCACACAGTACCTCGCTTGGAGCTATGTGCTGCAGTTCTGGCAGTGGAGCTGGCAGACATGTTACTGGATGAACTTGACTTCGAAATTCACAAAGTGAAATACTACACTGATAGCCGAGTAGCCTTAGGTTACATCCACAACACCAGCCGGAGGTTTTACATCTACGTCGCAAACCGTGTTGCTCGCATCAGAAAGTCATCTGAACCCAGTCAGTGGCACTTTGTAAGCACGGAAAGCAATCCTGCCGATCATGGAACACGGTATGTGCCAGCTTCACTACTGAGTTCAACCAATTGGTTTACTGGTCCCGACTTCTTGAGGAGAAGTGATGAAGAGTGTCCTGCGCAATTAAACAGCTTTCAACTTGTTGAACCAGCCACAGACTCTGAAGTCCGCCCACAAGTCTCAACATTTGCAACCACGACTGTGACAAAATCGCTTGGCTCACACAGGTTTGAGCACTTCTCCAGTTGGAAACGTCTTACACAAGCTATCACCAAACTCATTGGAAAAGCGAGATCTATTTCAAAAGCTCCTGAGTCAGATGAATCTAAGATGGACGCTCTAACACAAGCA
>NC_056601.1:35296441-35296646 GCF_018340385.1 Cyprinus carpio | reverse complement strand
ACCCTGGTCGAGATAAGAGAGTACGGAAAGTAGATGTACGAATAATTAAAGAAGGTACTGCTAAGGTGTACACAAGACCTATTTCAGAAATTGTGTTGTTAGTTAAAGGTTAATAGTGTTATAGCAGTATACCAGGCGGGGAGTGTGCTGCCCCCTTGTGGGAAGAGTTGTTTGTATTTTGAGTTTCTTGCATTTTGTCCACGTA